>NC_133347.1:25782351-26082351 GCF_030506205.2 Paramisgurnus dabryanus | reverse complement strand
GACAATCGTTTCGCTAGATAAGACCCTTATGCCTCGTTTGGGATCGTTTATAGTCCTTTGAAACTCCGTTGAAAAAAACTGTTAAGTGTTGAGTTAAGTATTAAATGTTGGGCTCTATTAAAGTCCATTAAAATGAGAAAAATCCTGCAATGTTTTACTCAAAAAAAAAATATTTCTTCTCGGCTGAACAAAGAAAGACATTAACATTTTGGATGACATGGTGGTGAGTAAATTATCTGGATTTTTCTTTTAAGAAAATGGAATATTCCTTTAAGTGAATATTCTAGGGAACTAGTTAGTGAACATAAAAAACCCTGTATATTCCCATTTGTTTAGTCAGGTTTCTTGTAAATGGGCACTCATATAGGCTACTGTAGATATTTTTTGAATGGTCGCAAACATTTATATTTACGCATTTGGCAGGCACTTTTATCCAGAGCAGCAGCTTAGTGCATTTTAGTTATACATTTTATCACTTCGTGTTTTCCCTGTCATTTGGAGCCAAAACGTTTCTGTTGCCAGCACAGTGCTCTACCAATTGAGCTACAGGAACCATTTTAAAAGGCAAAACAATCTCCAAAGAAACTGATAAACAAAATGACAGGGACATCTCTTATCTCTATTCAGTATGCTTTGTTAAATTGACTTTATATGTTTATTATACTGTATATGATATTGATATGATATTGTCAAGCTCTGAGAGACTTTACTCACGCCCAGATAAATACAGTGCAGGGCAGGCAACAAACATATGTGAAGCATTGTAGAGCTTGAAAGACACTCACAGATACTGCAGGAGAGACTCGTGGCCTCTGTGTAGTGCCAGTGACCTCAGGGATCTGGGATTCATTTCTGATGTCACTGCCAAGTTTTCAGAGCTCATGCAAAGCGACATTCCTCATCCCACACTTTCACATCAGCCAAAACCTCTGTCTCACTTCATACTGGTCCCTACGAATAGTCAGATGTTGTGTACACGACTGCAAGTTTAAATTTCAAGTGAAATTAGCTCTATACTAGTTAAAGGGCACTATGGTCCGATTCACGTTTTTATATTTCCTCTGGTGTGTAAGTGTGCATTAGTACATGTTAACGATATGCAAAAGGTACAAACCACAAAGGAAATGATGATGCGAGATATCATCTCCACAAAAATCTCTTTTCTTGGACTACAACAAACACACAGCTTGTACGCAACAGTTTATTTCCTAAGATTGGTGATGTAGACAACACCGACATTATCATAATTCATCCCGCTTCAGACTCAAAGCCTGTAAGTTAACTCCTGTCAGCATTGCATTGTGAGCGAATCCTTCAAACATGGTTAGAAGCATCATATTTCCGGTTGAAGTCAGAGGTATTCAGGCCAATCACAACGTACAGATTAGCTGGCCAATCAGGGACAAAGAGCTTTTCAAATCGATCAGTTTTGTACCAAACAGTGGCGGCCAGTGACTTCTTTTTTCGGGGCGCTCGATGCAAAGTTCGTCACAACATGTATGTAGCCCATCATGTGTGTGGTTCGTAATTTCAAAATATGTGTTCTGCGTGTCGAGAGATCCTATGTGCATCACGTGTTTTGTCAAAATAAGTGCCTGCTGCAGACGCGTCTAAAGGTTTTATGATAGAAGAGATGCTCGCGTTTGCCAGATACTCACATAATCTCATGCGTAATCAGAGTTTACTGTTAAGGGAGTGTCTTGCGTGTATTTTGTGAACGTGAGCGTCTCTTTTATCATAAACGGTTTTGCGCGTGTGCACCAGGCACTTATTTTGACAAAACACTTGATGCACATGGTTCACATTAGGGCTGGGCGATATGGCCCAAAAAATTATCAGTCGATATCGATAATTATCATGATAAATAACAAATCTTTATTCCTGTCAAATTTAAAGGCAGATTTTTGCTCCTGAATGAATGACATTGTAAAAAACAGACAGTTAATAATGGTTTTAAAATACTTTTTATTCAGAACATGACAAATGCAAATACTAAAATCTTGTTTTAATGTTCAGGCATCTGTACTAAATGTAAATCTATTTGTTATGAAAACCAACACATTTCTGACACAGAAAGCAGCAGGCTACTGTCACTTAAAGACCCAAGACTGCTTTAAGTATCAATATACTGAGTAACAGCTGTTTATGTTCACTTAATCAAGAAAGAAAACTTAGTTCAGTGATCACGTGTGTTATACATATACAAGCTATACACACTGATAAATGGATGTCAAGAGCATCACATTGCTGTGGGAGCGCACACTCATACATTATATTCACTGCAGTGGTGGATCTGCTGTTTTTCCTCAGTTTCCTGAATTTGTGAATGTCCTGTAAATATACTTTTAAAGCTGTGCCGATGTGTGCGTGCGCAAGGCGGACGCTGAAAGAAAGTACTGTTCTGGGTAGTGATGCACCGATGTATCGGCCGCCGATATTTATCGGCCGATTTTTGACGAATTTGAAACCATCGGCATATCGGCAATAGCACGAGAAAGGCTGATACCGATTGTTTATTAATTAACTGCATAAAGAAATCCATTATATGTAAAAAATGAGTTAATGTTGTTAATAAAATAAATGCTGAATAGCAAAAACCACCTTTGAAGGTTGTCATGCTGTCTTATTATATTTTTTTAGCTTAATTTGTGCCTCTCTTCTTATGTTGGTCAGTTGAATGTTAATTAGATCCAATCCATGTTCAGTAAAAATAATTGGATGCAGAAATAAACTAGTTAAAATAGACCAACTGTATAGTATTGTATACGAGTGTTTAATATCGGTATCAGCATCGGTATCGGCCAGAAGTTGTCTGTTTAAATCGGTATCGGTATCGGTCTAAAAATCCTATCGGTGCATCCCTAGTTCTGGGCTTTGATGACCCCGGTTTGCGCATCCAACATTACAAACAAGAAAATGTTTCCGCCCATTTGGATTCCGTGATTCTGTCCACGTTACCCGCATCGCGAAAATCATAGGGCTCTACTAATAAATGAATAACTTGCCTCATCTTCCACTCCTTCAAGTCTGACACTGTCATTGTAAACCAAGAGCGCGTGCCGCATCCGGAAGTGCTTGCGCAACATTACGCACAGTGCGTAAACATTATCGATCACTTATCGAACTGTCCTTATCGTTTTATCGGAAAAGTTTATACCGGTAAATTATTGTTATCGAATTATCGCCCAGCACTAGTTCACATGACGCAACAAACACATATTTTGAAAACACAAGCAACACACATGACACTCCAAACACTTATTTTGGATTGCCGCCACTCGGATGAGCAGTCACGAGCCGCCACTGGTACCAAATCAGTCAGTTTCAGGAAGAGAGTGAAATCTGGAGCTACAAAAATGTACGGTATGTGGAAAATAATATGTTTTTTAACCATAAACCACACAAAGGCATTGTATTATACTAAATACACAAAATAACATTGTTTTTTATCAAGGAAATAAGTGCACTTTAAGCATTAGTAGACTGTCTGCTTTATATCTGCTAACACTTTATTGTAATGAAGATCCCTCAGCTAACCCATTCAACTAATCCTAACCACTTCCCTAACACTTAAGCAGTGGTGCTTAACCTTTTCACTTTAAGGCCACCCCATTGCCAAAAACAATATTTAAGGCTTCCCCACTCACTTTATTTCTACCTAATAGCTTGACATGACTAGACAGATGTATATTTTTGTCTTATTTGAATGCTTTTTTTGGTCTTATTTTGAATAATTTTAAGTCATCTAAAGGCCCCCTTGGAACTCTGTTGTAGCCCCCCTGGGGACCCCGGCCTCCTGATTGAGAAACACTGCCCTAAAGGATAGGGTTCACCATAATGAATTCAGCACATGATCAAAAATCAGTTTAGCATGTTTTAAAAAAATTGACAAAGATGCTGACAGCTATTTGTGAATATGTCCCTGTACCACATCCAGCATGCATTGTATGTGTATTTAACTTCCAGCACAGTACGTACTGGAGCAGAACACAGGACAAATCATTAAACAAACAACAGTAATGCTCTCCAGTGTTCTGGAGAGGAATCTGAACATATTTCACCAATGCATGTTTGAGGGAGACTTGACCGTATTAGGATGTGTTTCAAGATCCTCTCTCTGTTCTGGAGATAATTTCTCTTTCTCAGTGGTCTTTTAAATAATAATGGCCTAAGGAGCCAACAGCATAGCCATCCAGTCAACAGTGGCTTCACTGTTTTGCACTGATTTACATTTTGGAATTATAAATGGTCACCATTTCAGAGGGTCTGGTAGAGATGATTTGATAGTTGTAATATGTGCAGGACTGACAGGCCCATACACATAAACAGTACTATAATGAAATACCCACCCACATTCACCGGTTATGTTTTTCTCCTCTATACATCCGGACACGTACAGTGCGGCACACGTACAAACAAACACGCCCTCGATTCACAGTTGTAGACCTTTAGTCATGTGTATTGAGTTTTTAATGCTAGCTTTCCGTTGACTTAATAACTCTTGATATATTACTTCACAAAGAATGTCGGTCTGCAACAAAAGCTTTTTATATTTATAAATGCAAGAACAGGCTAGAGGTTGGGCGTCCTTTTTCTTTGTGCAACATGAATGGCTGTAGTGTTCACTTGAAGGAACTTAAATCCTTGGCCTTTTCACAAACTGAATTAAATGGACTTTTGAAGAAATGAACATGAAGGGTTTGTTTGAAAATGACAAAGACAGATGTTGTGCTTGCATGTGTCACATCATGACTTTATGGAAATGATTGAAAGACTTATGCAATTATAATAAGATTATGCAATTATATGTACATTTTTGACAGAAAATGTCACATCCATAATGCTGGAAGTGCTCATCTGCTAGGTTTGATGCATTAAGGGGATGTGCAAACCAAAGCGTTTAAACACGGCTGAAACGCCAGGTGCTTGCCAGCTTTTTTCAGCTGAGCACTTTGTTTGCTAATAATACTTTTGCTTTGTTTATCAGTCGTTAAAAAGACGTGCTAGTTGGTTGTTGTGAAAGTTGTCCTGCCCCACCTCCATTGTAATTGGACAGCTGAGTGAAAGTGACATTGACGAGCTGAGCTGAGCTTTTTACCCAAAGTTGAAAAATTTGTCACTCTCGGCACACAGCGCGGAAAAACCGGCAGCTGCTGGCTTTTTTGAAAAGCGCTGCGCTTCCATCGGAAACAATTTAAAACATATGCCGATCGCAGACATAAACGCTTTGGTTTGCACGCTACCTATTATATACCCGACACAAGTTTTTGCTAGTTTAAATCTGATGCAGTTATCATTTTCAGGTGCATTGATGAAATGTTACTATTATGAGGCAACTAAAAACAATTGTGCCATATAGGAATAAGATTATTATTGAATACATAAAGTTATAAAAATTGCTAACATGTCATAATGGATAGTCTTTGCATGTATCAGAATTACTTATTCTCCTCTCTGGAGAAGTGTTCAGTCTTTGTGCCATGTAAATAACGAATCCACTATGGGACAAGCACGACTGGCTTTTAAAGGTGACATAGAATGATTGAACGGAGTATTTATCCTTGTTCTGTGATGTGACATGTAGACAAAAATGTTTTTGTTTGGGTCTGTAATGCCTTAGAAGCTTCCTAAAAACCTCTCTCAGATAGCTCTATTAGGGTGGGGGGGATTTTAAACAAGTGGTTTTGCACCTATTTGGCTCCCCCTACTGGCTTAACTTGCAATCTCATTACTGATTGGCTGACTTTGCTGCCACTCAAAAAATGTAGCCAATTATTTTAAAGTGGAGGGGCAGTGAGATGCCTGTGATGTCATAAGCATCAGTTTTTCAGATTGGGCCGTTTTCTGGCTGACATTTCTAAAAGAGGAATTTCTATGAGACTGAGATGTTTAGCATGTCGAGCACTTTTTGTATGTTCGTGAATGTGGGTAGACTACCATTATTCAACAAAGACAAGGTAAAAATGGTTTTGCATTCTCTGTCCCCTTTAAGGGAAATGTGAAATGAGACTCGGATTGGTTTATTGGACGTTACGCCAAAAACACACCCATTAGGGAAAAAGTACAACCTTTTGGACCATGATCCTAGCAGCCAGTCAATGAATTGCAGTTTAAATCACTTCCGTATTGGCTTCATCTGAGAGATCGAAAGGTTGCCCCTCGATTTGGACACACAGAGGGTAGCCGTTAACGCTTGACGAAAGGCGTGTCTGAGGCTTGGCCAACAGCCAATCACAGTGGCCGCATGGTCTTGCATAAACTTAATTGGCTGGCTCTGCACTAGGTTATTTGCATAAGGCTATCTAATTGGCTGACGCATGCGGTGGCGCTTGAAAAGTTGAGAAATCTTCAGTCAATGGCAGTGATGCGACGCCGACTGATCCACAATTCAGTCCGGCAACGCATGATGTCACCCATACAAAGTAAATGAGAAGCGTTAACGCTTACGCCCGCTGTAAATGTACCGTAAGGGCACCTGTGCCATGCACTTCAGACCATGCACTAGGATCATTAAAATAGGGCCGCTGGCCTTTTTGGATGTTTTGGTGTCTACCATTGAAACTCGCGGTTGATGCTTTTTGCATCAAAATTTTTTTAGGTATCATTTACTTGGATTTATGAGTTATTTCAACTTAATACTTTTATCTTGACTAGTAATGAGTTGCTCTAACTTATAAAATAAAGTTGAAGAACAACTCATCTCTAGTCAAGATAAAAATATTAAGTTGAAATGTCTTGAAAATCCAAGTTGATTATACTTCAAAATTATACTTAGTTATACTTAAAAACATATTTGGCTTTCCTTATTTTGTCCCTATGGTAATGTTTTAAGGAGTAGTTGGCCTAAAAATAAAAATTGCTTCACAATATATACACCCTCATGTCATTCTCATGAAGTATCCCATACAATTTGTGGGAAATACAAAGCTTAAATCTCATTCATGTTTGTGTACCTTCAAACATCGCCCGTGTAGTTGCGTCATGCCTGATTTGATATCATTGATGCGTCGCTGACATTTCAGCCAAATCTTCTAACGGATGATATTTAAATAAGCAGAATTGCAAATAAGATTTGACAGTTCAGTTTGCTCCTTCTAAAAGTAACATCTTTATCCGTCCTGAAGAGGTTTGCTGGACTTAACCGGTCTAGTCCAATGGATGGTTGTAAAAAGATTTTGGGCTCTTCACACGCCAGCAGCTAAGAACCAGTTTGGGCGTTCTGTTTTTCTATCTCATAGTTTAACATTACCAGTTGGATTTCATGCAAATAAGCACAGATACATGCTCATGCAAATATACACACTATGTGTTGGTGTGTGGGTTCCTCATGTACGAAGAGGTCATTGTGTAGCACACATACATATGCACACGCTCAATTGATGCTTTGTCTGTTACGTAACAAAGCTCATTCAAGACTGGTGAGTCATCTGGGCCAGGAGAAAGAGAGAACAAGAGAATGAGAGAAAAATAGAAAGTGAACAAACACACAATCCCCAGTGTTCATAGACACTCCATTCAGGAAACTGATAATCTCAGGTCCATATGGAAAACACATCTTACTACAGTACGAGTGCTGGGCTCATGATCTCGCTCTTAGGACGGGAAGAGAGGTGATGTCAGATGGAAAGCTAAAGTCACATGACTCATTTAATGTCTGAGACAGCACGCTGGTTGCCATGCTGTCCTGCCTGTTGCTTTGGTAGCCTTTTAAAGGAATAGAAGTAAGCATTTACAGTAAATTAGGGTAATTTACAAAATCATTTATCTTATACATATTATCATTTTCCTCTGTTGTTTTTTTAGGCATTGAGATCTAAAAGATTACTGACTAGCACCCCTGCAGATGACATGCAGTCTCAGGTACAGTAAAACATGTGTTGGTTATCTTTTACTAACAAGCCAATGTATATGTTTATCCACTGTAAAAAAGTTGGTTTAACTTAAAAATGTAAGTTACCTGGTTGCCAGGTAAAAATATTAAAAATATTAGTTAATATTATAATATTATAACTCTTTTGAGTTGACTAATATTTTTGAGTTGAAGATTTCAGTTTAAAATTTTTCAGGCAGATTTCAGTTCAAAATTTAAAGGATTTTCATCTTCACTGTAAAAAAATTCAGCATTTTTGTCAAATCAACATATATTTTTATGTTACTTTAACCTGAAAAATTAAGTTAAACAAGTTAACCTAAATTTCAACTTGTTTTTATAAGTTATGTCAACTTAACACCCCATACGGCATATATATATATATATTTCAAAATATACAAAAATGGCAAAAATACATTTGCTGAAATATATTTTGTAATATGTTTACAAAAATATATTTTTCACCAATATATTTTTTTGTGTATTTTGAAATATATTTTAAAAGTAAATACATTTTAAAGCATTGAAAATCTATTTAGGTCTCCATATATTTCAATCCAAGGAAATACATTCACGTCGCATTGAAAGAAAACATTTTTATGTTACGAACCTGTAAACATAACAATTTTAAAAGGTTAAAATTAAATATATTTTCAACTTCAAAAATATACTTTATAAATTAACTTGAATTTAGCATATATTTAAAATATATTTAAGCAAAAATAAATTTTTGCCATATGGGATGTAAAATTAGAAATGTATTGGTATGCCCTTAAAATACATTTTGAAATATATGTTGATATATGAAGGTTAAAACTAAATATATTTCTAAATTCAAAAATATATTCAACTGAGGATAACATTCTACAAAATGTATTTAGTATACATTTTAAATATATTTTTGGCCAGAGAAATAGATTTTCCTTGCCGTATGGGGCAGGTCACAACTTAAAGGAACACGCTGACCTTTTGGGACTTATTCAATGTACCCCACAGAGTTAGATAAGTCCATACATACCCTTTTCATCTCCGCGTGTCTTGTAACTGTCTGAGGCACCCACCGCTAGCCTAGCTTAGCACAAAGACTGGAAGTGAATGGCTCCAACTAGCATACTGCTCCAATAAGTGACAAAATAACGCCAACATTTTCCTATTTATGTGTTGTGATTTGTATATTCACAGCGTGTACAAATAACAAGGTCATATGAGACAGCCATCTTTTAACAGTATACATACTGGGAACTATATTCTCAGAAGGCGAAGCACTGCTACTTGAGTGGAGTGATTTGCTCGCAGCGCCTAAGAAACCCCATGGTAAGGAGCAGAGAGTTCGCGCAAGCGCTAATCACAACATATAAAAAGGAAAATGTTGGCATTATTTTGTCACTTATTGGGAGCAGTATGCTAGCTGGAGCCATTTACTTCCAGTCTTTGTGCTAAGCTAGGCTAGCGCACAGAGATAAAAAAGGTATGTATGAACTTATCTAACTCTGGGAGATACGGTGAATAAGCTAAAGTCCCAAAATGTCGGCGTGTTCCTTTAAAATAGTAGGTTGAATTAACTTGCAAAACCAAGATGTTTAACTTTATGCGGCATTTTTACAATGTTGTAATAACCTCCAAACAATATGTACATTTAAATTTAAAATTTAGCAAGCTTTTCTTCTCCGATGGTTTAAAAAATATATTTAAATAAATCCCTACTTAAAGTCCCCTCATTGAATCTAAACCATTTCCACCATTTCCTATTTGATCAAATCCAGAATTTTGAGAAATCTTAATCAATTCTTACCCTTCGAAACATTACAGCATCTGTCGGAGTTCAAAGCAAGGTTTCATGATTTCACAAACAGCTAAGCTTCCTTCATTGTGAAGTGTTTTCCACTTGTTACTTATGAACTTTGGCAATGCCCAGGCTGTCCGGCATCACCTTTAAAGATGCCCTGGAAACACAGAGAGAAAGATATGTTAAAAACAACCCCTAATTCAGTGACAGAATGAGAGGGCTATTTATGGACTGGACTTGGATTTCCATGAAAAAGGCCTGGTTCCTGTTCCACCCTAGCCCACAAAGGCATTTCCATGATTTACCAAGATACAGTTTCACCCCCTGTGAGAACACCGGGATCTTCCCATGACCCCTAGAGTTCACATGGAGGGAGGACGCATTATTTAGGTCATAGAGAGAGAAGCAAGAGGGATGGTGGGGTTCAAGTCCAGAGGGGGAAGAAAAAAGGGAATAGGAAAGCAATGCTAACCTATTGGCTCTACACGGTTTTGTCTTAGTCTTAGTAGAGACTAGGCTATATTACATATTTAGATATTTACAGGGCACTGTGGGTCTATTACTATTAGTGGGAAGAATTGCAATATGATTGTAATAATTAGTCTCCCTGTTGTGGCCCCTATCCGCTTGTTAAGTCATGAAGTAAGGAGTAGCACTTTTTCGGGTCCAAGCATCTGCTCACTACTCTCTTTAACAGCTGTTTATGAGCACTGTTTACTTATTTAAGCTAAGCTTTTTAATTTTTTTTATATGGCTTCCTGACGTGCTATTGGTTGTATTAAGTTTTATTAAGTTGTATTGTCTAAAACAATTCAAACAACAAATAAGATTTTGGGGGCTCATTAATGTGGCGTGACTGGAAAAGCCAAACTGGGACTTCATCTCCACCTTCAACTTAATCTCAAACGTAGTATAAGAGCCCTCCAAAAATCATAAAAATGTATGTTACCTCATAATAATTTTTGACCTACAATTATCAGAGGTAGTTGTCCATATTAAGAAGCCAAACGTTATTCTAATAGAAACTCTGGTTATTCTGGTTAATTAAATCAAATCTCCATTTCCTTTAGAAGAGAGTGGAGGTGCATGACCATGTGAATGGCACACGGATCATATTTTCAGACGAGGCTCTTCCCGGCAGCGGACCCATTCAGCACTTCACGACTCCACATATGACCCAGGATGTTGTTGTCATCTCTCCTGGTTTGCCCACCCCTCCTTTAAGTCCATTTCACAACAGTTACATCTCTGCGTCTTCTTCACACAAGGCAAGAGCACAGTGTGAACACAATATAGTTGTGTGATGTGAAATAAATAGTTAAAGTTTTCGTTACCATCATTTTGGTGATGCATGCATTCCACTCATTTTAGTTTGTATTAACTTATTACATTTCAGTGGATTTTGGGAAGGTAAAACGCCCTTAGACAACCCACATTATGCCACTAAAGAGCTTTGATTCACTGGCTTTGAGTCATTGTTGTGTCTTTATGTTGATGTAATGTGTGCTTACACATAATTTACATTGTTCTGACCCCTAGTGGCGTTTAAAGGAAGTCACAGTCTCACCAAGTAACATACTGTTCACTGTGGTGTGTGTTTTAATTCTTCACACATCTTATTACTGTGTATAAATCATAAAAACTGAAAATCATATAAACTTTCATAATATAAAAACTTCATTATATATATATATATATATATACACATACATATACATACATACATATACATACATACATACACATACATACATACACATACATACATACACACACACACACACACACACACACACACACACACACACACACACACACACACACACATATATATATATATATATATATATATATATATATATATATATATATGTATATACATTTATTGATAAATTTCACTCAGGAAAATAAATATTTAAGTGTTCTCCTTAATCTAGTTATATCACCATGGTTCTTATATTTCTGTGGCTGTATGCTGACAGTGCACTGATGTTTCCAGCAGGTCGCCGAGGTCAATGGAGGTGGATTCCCATCACAAAGTTTTGGATCCTACTATGGTCCAACTCAGACGCATGGTAAATCATTTACGTGATTACATAGGACAGAAAATAAAAATACAGTAAATCAGATGGAAACTTGCTTTTAGGTTGGTGAATATTAATGTGATTATTAATAGTGCTGTTTTTATGTATTAAACATTCAACCTTAAAACTACCAAATCATAATTTACAGTATTTTATTTTTAATTTGGGTGTCATTTTTGTTTCTCAATTAAAATGAATAAATATACACAATTTCATTTTTTTATCATTACGCTATGTCCTTTGTACACTTATTTTATGTTATTTAACTGGGTTATTTTCAAGAAGGGACAAACCCAGCCTTTGGTATAAATTAACCCAGAAAATGTTTATATTTGACCCAACAGCGATTGCATTTGTCCCTTTTTGACCCAAACACTTTTTAGTAGACAGATATAGAAAAGATTTTCAGACAGTATAATATGTGACTTTTGCTTCTTTGTCTTTCTCAGCTGGATTATCAAATGGTGGAGAGAAAGGTAGAGGTTCTGTCACGTTACCCCGGACGTCTGCCTCACGAGAGGAGCGTCTGATCAAATTTTCTGGAATCGGTCCTGTAGATGAGACGGGCATGCCAATCGCATCCCGATCTGTGAGTGTCTACATAACATAATACAGTACATTACAGTACACTGACTGTCTGAAATAGGCCTACTGCAATCCCACAATTCATTCATGTATGACTGTTTATCCTCCTGCACAGTGCGCACTATAAGAGATTACATCTGAATATAAAATCTCAGAAAGAATGCTTGCTTTATATCACAATGTTATCTCTATATAAATCATATCCAATATTTAAACATAAAATGTATGCCAGAGATTATAATGTTAATGCATGCATTTATGTTTTGTTTTTGCATATTTCTCTTATCCAACCCTCTTTACCAGAGTGTAAACAAGCCTAAGGACTGGTACAGAAGCATGTTTAGACAAATCCACAAGAAACCAGAGGGTATGTTGCTCTCTCTCTCTCTCTCTCTCTCTCTCTCTCTCTCTCTCTCTCTCTCTCTCTCTTGTCTCTCTCTCTCATGAAAACAATGAGGAAATTCCTTTCTCACATTCTGCACTGATCCAAAAAGAATAAAACCAATCTCTGGCTTAGAAATTTTAGACTCTTTCTTTAATTTTTTGTACCTTTCATCACGTGTGGAGCTCAATGAGTACACAATTGACCCTTTGAAAGTGGAACCAGATAGGCCTTACTGAGCATGATGGGATATACTGTAGGAAACAAGAGTCTTTTCACCAGCAAACATAATGGCCCTCATTTATCATACTTGCGTAGAAACGGGCGTATATGTTGGCGTAAGATTATGCTTACACTCCTCTCACCGCCTGATTTATGCGTACCGTTGATATTCAGGTGTACGCAATATCTGCCCTTCATAAATGCAGCGGCTGAAAACGATCGTCATAAGAATAACACGCCCATATAAATTCAAGTCTCCACCTCCCCCACGCCCTCATTTTACGACATTGACACATGGAAGACGGCAAAGACGAGAAACCAGGGAAGTGGAAAGAAACAAAATTGTTTTATTTGGGAGTTTAAAGAGTGGGATTAAAGACACATTAATAATTGCATGACATTTTGTAATATTTGTATTATTATTTTTATTAATAATGACGCTTAATTGATATTTAGAATAATAATTATTTATTATTATTATTATTTACTGTTGCCTACATTATACATTATACATTATATGTCTGCTTAATGGTTCGGTTAAGTTTTTTTTAAATAATATTTAAAAATGATGTAGTAACTTTTATAGTGTGTTTTTCTGTATTTACATACAGTTGTTTGTTAGCTAAGATCCAGTTTGATACGGAGCTCCGGATATAATTCAAATTAACAATTTGTTGCCACGACATCCACATGTTTTACTAGGCTAATTCATAATTTGAAGTAATAATAATTGTAATAGTAATGACGAAATATTATAATAATTAATCCCAAGGAACAAACTGTTGAATATTGGGAACGAATTTTATATTTATGGCCATACTTTAGACTAAATAAGAAAAAGAAGTGTCCATAATGTAGCATAAAAGATAGTTCGTGGCCATGATTTTGTCCGCATGTCATCATGATCGGATTTATGGCTCCATTCAACACAAACATTTTACTTTACCTATTCATGTGTAGCTATTTATTTATCATCGAATGGTTTGTAACTAGCTTACCTTTTGATGCATTATTACCATGTTTTCGTAGCACATCCTTGTGCTTTCTTGCAATGTGCCGCTTCAGATTCCAGGATGAATATTTGCTAACTTTTACAGTCTCTCCGCACTTCCTTTTAATGTTTTCTTCCTGTCCAATCTTAACTTTGATTTTTACTTTACATTTATGTATAAGGCTTGAATTCCATAACTTATTGCTAGACGTTTTTACAGATTCTCGAACTAGCAAATTATCAAAGGGCGTTCTGGGTTCAACGAGCGGTGCTGAGCGAGCTGACTTTTTAGAAAGGCGCTTTGATGGTAATATTACCGCACCGCTCAAGGCTCCGCTCCGCCCACATGCTTTCCCTGAAACGTCAGGTAAAGCGCCCAGGCTCTCAACTGAAGGAATACATATGCATACAAATCAAATGCTTTGGTAAAGTCTCTCAAATTAAACATTGAAGTCCATGTTGCATAAAAATAAACACTGAAGTTTGTAATTATTATGTTTTTTTTACAGTGGGTCATAATATATCATATATTTTAGTTTGTCAGTGCGTTTTGTGGTGTTAGGAAGTGTTTGCGCATTTCTGCACTAACTCAAAATGTGCGTACACCACCTCCTGAGCTGGCGTAGGATTTGAGCGTGCCGTACGCCAACGTCCATATTGATAAATCTCAAAGTCACCGTGGTTTTGGGTGTACGCCAGGTGTACGCTGGAATTTTGGGGTACGCACTTTTGATAAATGAGGGCCAATGAGTTCCTATAGGTCGAATACACTGATGTACACGAGCCAAGATTTTATCACAAACAATGTGAAAAATTTCTTGTGAAAACCAAGAACAGCATTAGATGTACAATGCCAACGTTATGGATGTGACATTTGCAGTCAATTGAAATATATTTTCTCTTATATCGCATTTATTACCAATATAATGAACCATCTGTTTATATTCTCCTAAACAACCGATGATAGTGTCAAGACATCAGCAAAAATCTGTCTATACTCGTGTTATCTATTTTAGATAAGAGAAACATGAATGCGCTATGGATGTGACAAAAGTAACCTTTACTTTGTAGGAATTCTATGTATTTAAAGGCACAGACCTCAAGGAATAATACGTATAAATGGACAAGGGACGGCTCTTCAAAGAACATTTAATATTTATTATTATTTAATTATTGTATGCGCATTTATGAGGAAAAAACTTTATGGAGGATGTGACAATTCTCTGTTATATAGGTGTCAATTCATCAATTTGCACTTATTTAAAGAATTAAAAATATTTTATCAAATGAAATTAATTTCAGCTTTCTTGACTAGTTGCTATAAATTATAAAAATAAAGTTTAAATAACGTAATTTAAAAAAATCTATATTTTATAATTTATAGCAACTCTTCACTACAAGTCAAGAAAGTTGAATTGTAAATTCAAGATGATTAAACTTTTTACAGTTCATCAAATATTGACATCTGAGATATCAGTATGATTAAAACTTGTCTTTGGGTAAAAACTTTACTTTTTATGATTAATTCGTCCTTGTGCATGGAATTGCCCTATACTCTTTTTATGGTGCTCTCTCACTAACTACTGTTATACAAAACTGCACAGAAGCCCTCTGGGATATTTGGCCAGTAACCCTGAGCTTAATGACTATACAGATTATCCTGAGTTTTACTGCAGTAGTTTGTAAGAAATCAGCTTTAATGAGTGAAATGCTATACACAGTAATTATGTGCATTATAGTGCAAACATTACTCACCCTGCTTAATGTGTTTCTATGGACACCAGACTTATACTGAGCTTATACAGACAAAGTAGTTAATAGCAGGCTGTCATGTGAGGATCTTAACTGGTGCATTATCTCAATCACTTGGTCTTTAAATAGAATTAACTATGTAGTCATATAGCAGCAATTTTATCCAATGGACTTACAGTACATGTATTAAGATGAACAACCTTTCAGTTCCCAGCCAGCAATTTTGCATTTAAAAGACATCAAACAGCCACCCAAACACAACCTACACATCCAGGCCAAAAAGGCAAAATTCTGGGCTGCATGTGGACAATTTATAGACATCTAACCAAAATAAATGAAATAAAATAAATAAATTATACCAAACACCTTGTAATTACTATTGATTTACAAGTTATCTTGGCAAAAACTGTTTTTTTTTTTTTTGGCTGGAAGACGGTTACTAATAACTGGACTATATCCAGTCTATAGACTTTAAAATGATGGCTATCTTGTTGGGTAACAGCCCACCATTTTAGCGACTACTCCACGCTAGAGCCCTGCACGGGCCAAAAACTCCAGCCCGGCCCTGGCCCCTAGTGTTCAAGCCCTACCCGACCCCAGCCCGACAATGCCTGCAATTTTTTCAGCCCGAACCCGACCCGAGACCAATATCAATCACTTTTAAGCTCTCTCTGACGCGCGCGCTCTTTGATGCGTGCGCTCTCAAATGTGCGCTGTCTCTGCTATACACACAAACACAATGAGGAGAGACGCTAAAATATGCCCGACCTGAGCCCGGTCTGTAAAAAAAAATGGCCCGAGCACGGCCCAAATGGGGTTAGCCTGTCGGGCCCCGTCGGGCTTGCAGGGCTCTACTCCACGCCACTCATTTGAAATGTATATGCCTAAATAGTTAATAGATATAGGGCCAGTTTCCCAGAGAGGTTTTAGATTAATCCAGGACTAGGCCTTAGTTATAGGACTTAAGCAGTTTAAAAAAAAACCTTAAAAAAACATTGCATCTTGATGTGCATCTTGAGACAAAACAACGACACTATGTCAGTGCAAGATGTTTTTAAAATTAAAGGTGCAGTGTGTAAATCTAGTGGTGAGGTTGCAAATTGCAACCAACGGCGCAGTCCACTGCTCACCCCTCACTTTTGAAACGCATAGAGAAGCTACAATAGCCGCCACCAGAAAAACATGTTATTGTCGGAGGCAACTTAGTAAAAAAGTTTGTCAGTTAAGGGCTTCTGTAGAAACATGGCGGCACAAAATGGCGACTTCCACGTAAGGGGACCCTCTTGTATGTAGATAAAACCGTCTCATTCTAAGGTAATAAAAACATAATGGTTCATTATAAAAAGGTTTTTATACACCCCTGATAATATAGTTTTGTATATCATTTTGCATTTCTGTCAAGAGATCTTTCTAAAAATTACACACTGCACCTTTAAAGCAGCTCAAACATGCCTTTTATTCTGAGACTAGGATAAAGCCTGTCCAGGAAACCACCCCATACTGTATAAAGATTTATGTCATGGGGCTGTTGAATGCTTTATTCTGATTGGTTGAGAAATGTTCCATGGGTATGCATTATTTTTCGATACGTGCACACCTGACCTGTCAAATGTCTTAAATTATACCACATGGCTGTTGAATGCTTTATTCTCATTGGTTTAGAAATGTTCCATGGGTATGCATTATTTTTCGATAAACGCACACCTGACCTGTCAAAAATCTTAAAATAACCATCAGAGCAATGTCTGTGGTAACCGTGATTTAAGCAAAATATTTGACTCGGGTCCTTCGAATTATTTGAAAATAATGCATCATTCGCTTTGCGTCATGCCATTTGGGTGTGCATTATTTTCGAATAATTCAACCCCTTCCTCAACTATTCCTTACGCAGTCAAACATTTAAAGTTTACTGTTTAAGTTTATAAGTCATCTTTATTTTTCTAATTACATTTTTTTGTCTATTTTACTTCTAGAGCCTGATACTGACTGGAGAGAAAGTAAGTGGCTAAATAGTGACGTTTAACATTAAAATCTGTGTTAAATGGCTAAACTGGACTGGGCCACAAACATAAATAGAAACATTAACATTTAACTATTGTTTACCAACCAGTACAATGTTAATTTGTACTTCTGCTGTATTTCTTTAAAATGTAATATTTTTTAATGAATAGATTTTTAAGAATATTTTGAACTTGATTTTAAATTTAAATGATCTTTTCTGAACTATTAAATAACTGTGTTGTACATTATTTAATAAGATGAAGAAATGATATTATATTGAAAAGTTTATAGTCTCTCAGTGACACATTTCCTTTAATTGCCTGTATAGGGAAGCTGTCATCTTCACCTCCACCAGACTCTTCCCAACCGGACGGGAGTTCAGACCCCTTCACCCTCACCCAACATGGAGCCCTTCCCGACTGGTGAGAGAGAGAGAGAGAGAGAGAGAGAGAGAAAGAGAGAGAGAGAGAGAGAGAGAGAGAGAGAGAGAGAGAGAGAGAGAGAGAGAGAAAGAAAGAGAGTTTACAAAGATAAAGAACAACACCAGGCAGGTTAGGATCTGTTGCTACATGAACCAACAATGATTGCATAGTAAAGTGGCCTGTCTTTCTTTCTCTCTGTGTGTTTTGTTAAAGGGCTGATCTGGACGACATAGGGAAGCACCCACAACCGAAGAGTATATTTGACTTTGAGCCTGGTAAAGGAGTGCCGGTGGAGAACCACACTCAGGTAAGAGACAACTGCTAGACTGCATGCCGTTCAATCATCATATGATCTGCTGAAACCTCTTTTTGTGTTTACAACAACAGCGATAAAGTATATTACTTATAAACAAAATATCTGTCGGTGTGACCTATGTATTGATGTGTCGCTATGTAAACAATAGTAATCATTATTGCAATGCGCTTACAACCACATTAAAAGGCAGGTAAATATTAGTAAATATTTTAATAAAATACACAACTATAAATAAGTAAAATAAATATACTACACTATCAGAAATAAAGGTACAAATGCTTTCACTGGGACTGTCATTTTGGTACAGATATGTACTTTTCAGGTACCAGTATGCACCTCTAAAGTACCAGTGTGTACTTTTTGAAAAGGTACCCCCCCAGTGACAACTTTTGTACCTGTACCTTTTTTCTGAGATCATGTGAGTTTTGCAGTCCCCATTACTGATCTTCTGAACATCACGTTTTACACAACATGTTTGTATTGTTTTATGATTCACTAAAAGAGTCATGCAAATCAGGCATGAGCACAAACATGCAGCCCCTGTTCCAAATACAAGATTGTGCAACAGTCTCTGATGATCTAGAAAAGTCTCAAGGAACCTGAATCGGCTCTGTAGAGTATTGGAAATACTGTCAATTGTTCAACACAGTTATATCTGTCCTCTCCATATCTCCATCTGCTATGATCGCTAGAAAATGTACACAAACACCACCTATGATCATACCATTACATTATACAATCACATTAACAGGTTTCATGTTAAATTATTAATGCCTTGCTTGTGATGCTGTGTGACACATGTCTGTCAAGAACAATAGACAAACACTGTATAAGCAGCACCAAATGATTTATCTACTACATATATTAAGTCCTCTATAGCATACAGTATATAGGTAATAGGCAAATAATCTTTATCTGAGGTTTACAGATGTTATGAAATAATTGGCAATAAATCTTAAAATATGCTATATATATATTGGTTTCTGATTAATTAAATGTTTTCAAAGCATCATCACTATGTGAAACTATTTTGTGCATTTGGATTATAAGGTCCACTGTGTGGATTTTAAGTGGCATCTAGTGGTGAGACTGTGAAGTGCAACCAAAGGCTCAGTCCACAGCTCACCCTCCCTTTCGAAGAGCATAGAGAAGCTATGGTAACTAGGGCTGTAACAATTAATCGTGAAAATGCGCATCCCAAAGCCAGAGGGCGCTCTCGTGCAGAAACTCCCTTTCTGCCACAGAAGAAGTAGCATTACAAACGCTACGCCAGGAAATGTCTACAAGGATATTTATATAGCTGTTCTTCAAATTGTTTCAGGTATTTTCATGATAATAACAATTATTTTGAATGTTTTTGTGTAACGAGTGTTGCTTTTTAAATGCATGTTATAAACGACTCAGACTCAAAATGATTTTAGATCGATAAGGACTTTGTACTGACCAAAACACCGTAGTACACGCACAAGCTGTGCATGAAACACAGAATCGATTCAAAATCGATTCTGAATCAATTTCAGACACGCATTTTTAATGGGACGCGGGATTAATCGTTGCAGCCCTAACGGTAACCACAGCACAAAATTATGTCATCGTCTAAAACAACATAATGACAAAACCCAATCTATAGAGCAGTTTGTCCAGGCTACTGTAGAAAAATAACAGCGACATCCATGTTCAGGTGTATTTTAATAAAAACGGCTCATTCTAAGGTAATAAAAACAATCATTTGTCAAGGTCTTTATACAACACTGATAATATAGTTATGTATTTATGTCAACAGATCTTTTTTAAAAGTTACACAATGCACCTTTACCATACTTTTTCAAATGCTAAACATGCCATTTCATTATGTCCAGATTAGTTTAAAACACTACCCTGCAAGAAAAAAAGAAACTATTGTTTGGTCTTTAGTTATGGAGGTTTGTGAAGCAGGGGTGACATGTGATTTTTATTAAATATATTAAATGCTTGTGGTTTTGGTAATTTGAGAAATTTAACAGCATGGTTTATGTAAGTGCTGTCCAACATTGTGTCTTCACTTCAGTCTGTTATTCTTCACTTCTTTCAATGTCTTTAGTAATAGACAACAGAAGCATATAAACATATTTGAAACACAGTGTCACTCAATTATATTATGAAATGGTATACTATACATTGTTGTAATCTTACTCTTATTTAGTATTTGATTTGTTTTTTTCACAGTCATTAAAGCCCGAGTCACAGTCACCCTTACATCACCCAACACTGAAACCTCATTCCCCATCTATAGAGGTGAGCATCTGCCCTCATATTCCTCAGCACACATCCATTTTGAACATTTCTTGACTTTATACTGCATTTTTAATGTCTAATAAAAATGGAATAGAGCAAGTTATGCAGAAGCTCAATGTAAATTTTTTAGAGTTTACCTTAAAGGGGACAGAGAATGAAAAACCATTTTTACCTTGTCTTTGTTGAATAATGGTAGTCTACCCACATTCACAAACATACAAAAAGTTCTTGACATGTTAAACATCTCAGTCTCATAGAAATTCCTCTTTTAGAAATGTCAGCCAGAAAACGGCCCAATCTGAAAAACTGATGCTTATGACATCACAGGCATCTAACTGCCCCTCCACTTTAAAATAATTGGCTACATTTTTTGAGTGGCAACAAAGTCAGCCAATCAGTAATGAGATTCCAAGTTAAGCCAGTAGGGAGAGCCAAATAGGTGCAAAACCACTTGTTTAAAATCCCCCAACCTAATAGAGCTATCTGAGAGAAGTTTTTAGGAAGCTTCTAAGGCATTACAGACCCAAACAAAAAAATTTTTGTCTACATGTGACATCACAGAACAAGAATAAATACCCCGTTCAATCATTCTATGTCACCTTTAAAATCTTAAAAAGAAAATTGAAATGTAGATCTATCTTCCCAATAACCCATTATTAAAAAAAATGCAATTTAAACATTTGGTTTTGCAGAATTGGGCCGACCATCTACCCACATACTTTGGAGCAAATTGATAATTTTACAAAAAACTTTGAAAACGTATATTTTTTACACATTTTTTAATGATGCAGTTTTGGACCCACCGGTGGGTCTGCAGAGTTTAAGGGTTAAGAAATATTTATTTTACCTGGTATTTCAAGTACTTCAGAATAATAAATAAATACCAGTTAATTCTTGATTTTATGACGTACGCCTTTTGACAGTGAAAAAAACATCAAAACCTTCAATTCCTCACATGATCCAGTCCCAGATTTTCATTCTAACATAACCACACCCTGCATTTCCATAAGCTTGTTTGGTTTTATGTGGCGCCGCAAGAACCAACAGCCAGATGACGCCAAATACCGCGAGACGAAATTAGACTTCGTATGATTTTTCTAATCGTTCTCGCTGTACTTTGACGTCATCCGGCTGTCGGTTCATGTGGTCGAACAAGCCTAATCTCATACGTGTCATATGGCTGTCGTGGCGTTGCCCAGGCGACATTGGTTTCGGAGCTGAATCGATTTGAGGCGGAGCTGGATTCAGATATCCGTGGTCTAGAGAGGAAGTTGTCACAGAAGCAGAACCACCGGCGTGGAAGGGGTGAGGTACTGACCCTTCCTCTGACCAATCCCAATCCTCCAAAATCTAAATCCTATTTCCTTCCCTGGGACCAGCATGACTTCTCACTTTAATCACCTGTAATCCTGTATTGCACACTTACATGTAGTCCAAATTTCTCTTTGCATATATGCCTGTTGTACAATTGCTACAAGGCAAATAATAATGCTAAAGAAAAATTAAATGAAGCTAAAAATAAGAAGTGTTTTGGCTTTGGTTACTGTGGGGAACCTCCCTGAACGTTTTTCAATCTTTCGGACCTCTGTCCAGACTTTAGTCATCCATTATAACTTCACTGTTTCCCTTAAAAATTCCCACACCACTCAGACAAGGTCCTGCATGTTACGCCAAAATGCAGTCAAAGACTTTTCGCATCCTGACAGCTGTGCATGCTGATCCTCTCTGTCACTTCCTGTCATGCTGAACAGCCAAAATCCATGGCCACCACCACGCATTTCACATCTGCTCCATAAATCATCAAGTTTACTTGCAGTTCGACAAGCCCATTAATTTTCATTGTACCGAAAACAGCAGGCAGGACATTGTTTTTAACTAAACAAAGAAAGCCATAGACTTTACAAAAACATTAAGTGTTAAATCTTCATTTCTGGCTGAACTACATAGTCTAATATTAAATTATGAATGCTGCACCTTTAAAGGCTTTCACACTGTGCTAATATTTGTAGAAATCTTTGCTGATGACATCACCTGTCGCATGTGATTCAGATGTGTAATGTATTTGGGGAAGTTTAGGACCCAGGGGAAACTTGAAACTTTCTATGCAGGAATGGCCACCGCCTCTTTTAGATTTTCACAGAGCTGCTCCCAAATACTCCTGATTTAACTGTGTCCTAGGGTGAGTGTGTATGTGCAGGTGCATGGACTCACTGTGATTTCAATTAACAGGAGACTAAACCCAACAGGACAGGACCAGAAGAGAACAGACTTGAGAACAGGTGAGTTTATGTCTATGTTTTTTATAATGTTGTTGAGTGTCTGTACACTGGAGATCAAATGATTTCTTTGTTTTTAACTTGATACATTACTTCTATTAAAATTCATATTATTAGCATAACTACTCACATTTTAGTGACATTTTTAATTGAATTTGAATGAATTTCACAATTTCTTTGTATTTGGTCTCCCTATTGCTTTAGTGTGAACTATGAACTTGACGTTTGTGTAAAAACCAATGGTCCATCCATGTTAATCCCAGCATAATCTGAGAATGGTTCATCATTGTGTTCAATAAAAAAGGCAAACCTGATCTTTTACAGAAAAAAAGAAACAGTCACATCCATATAATGTGCTTATGTGTTTATTGACCTACAAAAATAGTATAGATACATAATGACTAGATGCTTAATTTTTTGCTTTTCAAATCCTGAAACATTACATTTATTTCTAAGTTTTTAATTTCAGATTTTGTATCTTTATGCCTATGTGCATGTGCATGGTTTCACTTATGTCATGTCCGGTTTAGTTCACCAGTACACCGTAGAAGTTTTTTTCAAATCCAACAGTTCTTTTGTCAACGCAAATCATCATTCTTTATGTTTTGTGCGTTCATCCAGAAAATGCTCAATAATGTCTCAATCTTATTAAGGATACAATGTGACTAAATGCACTAGACCCTGTTTTACGGTCCGTTATTAAGGTCATATGACATGTCTGACCTCCTGGTCTGATTGGTTAATTGTTGACTTTTTGGCCGTCGGCCCACATACCGCCCCCATGCTGAGCTGTTTGTGTGCGTAGTTGCGTTTATGTCGATGTTTGCGTGGATGTCACGGTCTTAACTTGCATGCTTGAACTTGTTCAATCTGTTAACAGGCTGTTTGTTGTTACTGTACCAGTAAATGATTTCTTTTATGATGGGTTAATCTTATTGGATAATGTTCTGTAACGATATCAATAGCATTAAAGTCAGTTATGGTATAACTGTATACTGTACCAAATGTTCCAACATTGTTCCACCTTCTGTGAATCAATGCTTCTCAAATGAGGTGTATGGACACAGCAGAGCTATAAAAGGCAAGAGTTGAGATCCTCATTCCCATTCGGACACTTTAAGCTTCAATATTTGCTCGGCCAGGGGCCCGGTAGCATATCTCCTACATCTCAGAGACACATTCTTGAATCTGTTTTCACATTGATGAGCTCATATTGCCTCCTTAGCTCCCGCTGACTACCTCTCCACCCACAAAATGCCAAAAATGCCACATTGCTACAAAACTCGTAATGATACAGAGTGAGGAAAGTTTTACAGCTTCCTTTTTGTTTCTGGAATGATTATTAACCTGGGGCTGAGAATCTGTTAACAACAGGAACTGGGTTTAAGTGTTTATGGAACAGCTTGTTACTTTTTTCAACTTGGTTGTTTATTAAATTACTTGTTTTTAACATAAGGACCCAGGAGAAAGGTCCATTACTAAAATCTCTCCGGTCTTTTACATTATCATAAATATTACAATGTTTCAAACTGGTTTGGTATCTTTATGGCCAAGGCAGTCCATCTGTTGTTTTTGTGGCATGCAGCCCAGAGGAAAGTTTTATTGCATACTTGTCTTTTAAAGAAATAGTTCACAAAAAAATGAAAATTACCCCATCATTTGCTCACCTTAATGTCATTCTAGGTGTGTCCTAGGTGTAAATGACTTTCTTTTTTCAGCCGAACACATTTAGAGTTACATCTGGTAATTTCATGGCTCTTCCTGTGACTCCATCGAGTTCATTTATGTCTTTTCAGGGAACAAATCACATTGTTGCAAATCGCATTTTAGCCTTATTTAGTACAATATGTCGTGTTTGAATTTCAGCACTTATATAAAAAATGGTGGCATGCCTGTCTCATGTCGGTATGACAATTGTGGGTTCTTTCGAGTCTCATGTCTTACGTAATGCCATGCTGCCATGTCTGATATAGATAAGTCCTTCCAGAAAAACTCAAGTTTTTTTGTGATTGTGATTTTGTGATTTATGCAATTTTATGCGATGAAATTGCGGTAACTTGCAAAAATAGTTTTCAGCTTTTGCAGCTTTTCAATAATGTTCACGTCACATAATCATGTCACTTCATAACTTTCCCATGGCAAAAGGGGAAATGGTTGCGCTTGTGTGAGGTTAATGCAAAATGTTTCAACCTTCTGCTAAGATATATGTGATTTTTGCTACGAAAATACGGGGATTGTGAAATTTTGCAAGCCCCGCATATTTTGCGCATGGAAATCTGCAATTTATGCAATGAAAGTGCGGCATATTTTAAAAAATGCGTCCCCTGCATAAATATGCGGACTTTGACTGATTATGCGTTGAAACATGCAATCGCATAATCACGTTTTTCAGGAGGGACTGATAGATGTGTTCATAAATAATACAGTCTGAGACAATAGTATTTTTAGTCAAATTAGCACTACAATGTGCCAACAAACACATTTAGAAAAGCTTTTGGGTAAAATTAACCAGTCAGTGAGTGGCTGTGGGCTGGGCTTTATCAGTGTGATGTCACATTAACAAGAGAATCTAAAAAGCATGTCTAATAAGACTGCTTTGGTTTTATGAGGATTAAAAAGGAGGAGAGGGTGGGTTTTTTCATTGTAGGGTTGTTGTGGGTCTGCCTACACACATATGTGTCCAAACACCTTGTAAAAGTGGATTTTGCATAATATGTGCCCTTTAAGGAACTTTGTGTTAGTATGTTGTTTGTAATTTTGCATTTCTGAATTTTTTTACAGATCTCCCATAATCCCCTGCTCCGCTGTAAAGCAGGGCACATCACCCAGCTTCATACATGCTTATGGTAAGAAACCACAATTTGTCTTCTCGTCCCCTCCCCTACTGCATTTCCTATTTCCTTCATTGTACTCAGCAGCACCCGCCACTCCTTTCCTCTGATTTCTCCACGTTTTACGCAAATACTACATGGACAGCGTAAACAAAACTATGCAAAACAACAAACACAAATGGCACTTGCCAGGACAGGAAATGCATATCAAGCAACAGCATGCATGTTTTGATTATATATTAGCCATGAGGTTCATTCAGAAACAATCTGCTTTAAACAGTAACCTGCACAGAGTTTAAAACCAATTCT
Organism: Paramisgurnus dabryanus; assembly: GCF_030506205.2. Classification (NCBI taxonomy): domain Eukaryota; kingdom Metazoa; phylum Chordata; class Actinopteri; order Cypriniformes; family Cobitidae; genus Paramisgurnus; species Paramisgurnus dabryanus. The sequence continues at coordinate 26,056,250 of NC_133347.1, read as the reverse complement.
TATGTTCATGATTAATTTGCAACTAATTTATATTAAATATAAACTTTACGGGGCAGTTTCCCAAACAGGGTTTACCCTAGTCCCAGACTAAAATGCATGTTTGAGCTTTTAATTTAAAAACGCCCTCCATTGACATATCTAACCATATAACAGTGCCATTGCTTTGTCTCAAGATGCACACCTGTAATGTTTTTTGTAAGGTATGTTTGTAAAAACTATTTAAATGTACTAATAAGGGCTGTCAAAAGATTAATCGTGATTAATCACATAGAAAATAAAAGCTTGTGTTTTCATAATACAGTATATTTGTGTGTGTTGTGTGTGTATATAAATACGCACATACTATAAATGTAAGAAAATATTTATTTATGTATATATATATTTTTTTATTAATATATAACATTATTTAAAAATCTAAATATACATACATATAAATGTTTCTTAAATACATATATGCATGTGTGTGTACAAAATAATTTCAAAATAATCATCTTTTACAGCCCTAGTCCTAATATAACTATGGCTTAGTCATGGATTAATCTAAACCCTGTCTGGGAAACTGTTCCTAAATGTTTTGAAATTTACACCGTCCATTCAATGAAAACTTGCCTTTTCCATTCAATAAGGATATTTTTATATATGACATTATATATTTTGAACAATACGTAAGGGATAATGTAGAGTAAGCCGGTAGTTATTGGGAAATAAGCCCCGACAGTGTGATCAGGACCCGACGCGAAGCGGAGGGTCTTGTATCACACTGAAGGGGCTTATTTCCCAATAACTACCGGCTGCCTCTACATTATCCCGCTTATTACACGGCTACTTGCCACATAAGAAAAAAACTGGACATGAATATGAATTTGAAACATTTTATTGGCATATTTGTTTTAAATTAACATTTTTATCCTTCCGCGAAACTTTGCACAGATGCATAAAATGATCGTAATACCTTATTAAGATCCTCTGCTTCATACTTGTCTGTCTCCATTTTTTCTCTTTTAGCCAGTCTTTGAGAAGTTTTAATGCCCATTCTGTATTTTGTTGTGTGTTGGCTTTGTAGCTGTCATGCTCTATTTTGTCAAGTTCAGTCTCAGTAAGCTCTCTGTGTCTTGTCGTGGTTGTCGAGTGTTTGTCAGAAGATGGCGCCAAACAGACAGTAATCTTTATTGATCTTTATTGGCGCGGAGCGATTTTACTCGTGCAAGTAGTCCGGCTATGCGTTATTATTTTGGAGCGGTTATTATTTGAAAAGAACGAACCTGCAAATGTCTCAACTGACCAATCAGAATCAAGCATTCCAGAGAGCCGTGTAATAAAGGTTAATAACATAATCTCTTGGCATCCATTAGTATTATACATACTGTATTTTGATGGTATTATTTTGTTGTTTTCATCATGATCTTATTGGTTACTCTCTTCATTATATCAGTATGGACCGTTATCTCATATCTGATCTTTGGTTCTTTCTACAGATCAAATGACGGATCAAAAGATGGATTTCCCACCTAAAAAAGACGATAGGAAGGTATTTGATCTTTTATCTCCAAGGTTTAAATAAAAAGTACAGTTTTTATACTGACATCAGGCTATAATGTAAAATGTTTATCTACGCAGATGAAAGCAGCGCGAGCCAAATTTAATTTTCAAGCACAGTCGCCAAAGTAAGTAGGTGCAAACTCCGTCACAGACACAAACTTAATACGTATAGAGAGATCCATTATGGGGCTGTTTCCCGACAGGGCTTATGCTAGTCCCAGACTAAAATGCTTGTTTGAGCTGCCTTAATTTAAAAACGCTTTGTATTGCCATATCTTAATATATATCAGTGCCATTGTTTGGTTTCAAGATGCACACCAGTATTGTTTTTTGTAAGGTTTGTTTATAAAAACTGCTTTAGGTGCGGTTTCCCGGACAGGGGTTAGACTAGGCCTAGACTAAAATAATTGTAATTTCTCTTATTTTTCCAATTCAATTTTCTTTGTGATATTGGTATATTTACACCCCCTGCTTCCTATAGCAATCATTGTCATCATCTTTGTCCTCTCAGAGAGCTGACCATACAGAAAGGTGATGTAGTGTACATACACCGGCAGGTGGACGCCAACTGGTATGAAGGAGAGCATCATGGGAGAGTGGGAATCTTTCCCACCACCTATGTGGAGGTACGGCCGTATATACATAGGGATTTTGAAATGTGACTACCTGTTTTTGTTACATTAACTTTTTTTTTCTTTCTAGATTATTCCTTCAACAGAAAAACCAACTCCAATAAAGTCACCTACCGTCCAGGTGCTGGAATATGGAGAAGCAGTAGCCCTGTTCAACTTTAATGCTGACCTACCTGTGGAGCTTTCCTTTAAAAAGGTGCCAGAAATAATAAACTTTACACCACAGAAGAAGAAGAAAAGTATGATTGGATGTTATTGCAAATATTCAGATTGACGTTTTTGTTACTCCTATCAATCATACAGTGGCCTCATTTTAGTCGTCTTTGTCAAGTTCACTTTGTTTTCCTTCTCTTACCTGTTCTTTGTTATGGGTTCAGGGTGAAGTCATCTCCATAGTCAGGCAAGTAGATGATCACTGGCTGGAGGGTCGTATCGCCGGAACCAACCGCAGTGGGATCTTTCCCATCAACCATGTCCAGGTCAACAAACTGCTCCGCACTAAATCCAGTGATGATTATCCTTCCTCGCCTCTCTCACCCACCGCTACCTCAGAGCCCCTCAGCCCCGGCCGGCCACTGCACTCTCCCCTGTCTCCCTCCACACGCTCCCCTGAACCTCCTCTGTCACCTCACAAACACTCCAGCCAATCACGCTCCCCTCTGTCACTTGCACAGCCCACCTCCCCTAAACACTTTCTGTATTCGCCTGCCATCACTTCATCCACCGCACCCACGGGCAACCGGAGCGGATCACTGCACCCTCACAGCCCAGGCACCAGATCACCTGTGTCGTCATCCAATCATGTGCTGACATCTCCCCAGGGTCCAGGACTGCAACTGAACAACAACTATAACTCGCACATCACACAGGTTTGTATAAAATAACACACATTAGTTAGTTAAATAAAAAGTAAACCATCTTTAAATTAACTGCAACGTCTAGATCAGGGGTCTCCAACCTTTTTGTGAGCAAGAGCTACCACAATGGATAAAACAAGCTGGAAGGCTACTTTTTGATATTTATCTACTCAAAAAGTTTTTGTTTTACTTGTTGATTCCATTTTATTTTACTTGTTGATATGTTTTATCATTGTTTAAAATGTTAACATACATAAAAAAGGCCTAGCTAATGTAAAAAAAAAATGCAATAAATAAATATTACAATTGAGACTATTAATAGAATGTGCTTTGGCAGGCACCTCACAGACTCTGTGCGGGCAACCACGGGCACCATGTTGGAGACCACTGGACTAAACCAATACATTAAAACAAAGAAATCTGACTTTTTGTATTAATAATTTAACAAGGTCAATGTCACAAATTGTATTCAAAATCCTAAAACAAAGGTTTAAATGGGACCATATAGGAGTGAATGTTTGTAAATATTTATTCAACATGTACCGTGACCTCGCAGTATTTGAAATGTTTATTTTTTAAATGACATTTAGGATGGACCCAAAACCCAATCTCCAAAATCCCACGTTAAGGTTCATTTAACATCACCGTCTGCTTCTACAGTCATTCCACGACAACCGTAAGTACCTAATACAATGTTCATAAATGTTTACCAAAATAATGCAGACACAGAAATAAAACCTCTATTTATTTATTTTTATTTTATTTATTTATACAGGTATAAAGCAGTTTACAATTATAATCCCCAGAATCGAGACGAGCTGGAATTAAAGGAGGGAGACATCGTACAAGTGATTGAGAAATGTGATGACGGCTGGTTTGTAGGTAATGGTCCTTTTAAGTAAATGATCCACTCCTGTGAAATAGATATTAACATTGAGATATCAATTTCAATTTAAACAAAATTTAAGGTATCGTTCAAAGATTTGATGTCACTAACCTGGCCAACTTTATTAATTCTATTAACTTGATTTATTTCTATTATTTCTTAATTCTTATTAATTATGAATTAATTAATAATAATTATTATTTTTATTTACAAGTACTAATCTTGGCATCTAAACATTTTTCAAGTGAACTGTTTGTCATCTTTATAATCTATGTGTATGTTAAAATATAAGGACCTTTCATTTGCTGCCCTCTATTGGCCAATACTCTGATGACAACATCGCATGATTTTTTGCATATACTGCAATGAGCATTGTTTTTAACTATGTTACAGTTTTATAAATTTTGTGTTTGTTTGAAGTCATTTGTTTAGTTGTGTAAATGAGCAAGTTTTATTTTTCCGTTTTTTTCCAGGTACGTCTGAACGGACACATGCCTTTGGCACTTTTCCTGGCAACTATGTGGCACCAGTTTAAGAGCTCCCACCAATTCATCACAGCAATTTCCTGATTATTGCATACACAGCCACTGTCACTAAAGACTCTGCAACTATTCACTGCACAGCTCTCTTTACATCCATATAAACAAAATAAACACACTTTTCAGTTTTTCTTCACATCTTACACATTATATACAAAGCAGGTATGCATGTGCACTTCTCACGGTGTTACTGTGGTACCTGTGTTACCATGGTAACACTGGCAGACTTCTACAGATGATGGACACAGAAGAGTTTGTCACAGTATGATCACTCACGTGTTGGATCGTAATGAAATCATTGATGCATGGTGCTTTGAATATCTTGGAGTTTTCAAATTTTTCGAAACAACTATAATTTAACATCTTTTGAAAGGTTAATTTCTTTTTTCTCCAGAATTGTAACAACATTGCTCATGAACTCTACAAATTGTGAGGATACAGAGCTAACGCTTGGGTCTGACGTGGTCAAAACTGTATTGTTTATTGTTCACAATTGTGATTTTTTTTGCGTTTGCTGGGCTGGCCACAATGTCATATTAAAAACACTAATGCCGTTTTTACAATCATTATATGAAATGTCTGCAAATGCTTCATGCAGTTGTCTTAAAGTGTTAAATCTGTCTGTTTAATGTTCACGTTTATTGTGTAACAAACTGGGCATGCATTTATCCTGAAAGTATAAGACAAAGAAAGTGTTGTTTATCCCTTTTGTATGGGTAAGTGAAAACTATTTGGTTTAACAATTATCTTGGTTTAAAGTCTAAATTTAGTCTGTTCTTTAACTCCTATTTGGTCTCAAACTCTATTTAATTCAACATATTAATTTATCCATAACACTAATTTATGCAGGATTAGTCCTGATCTGAGAGATATTTGACTGGGATAACTCAGGTTGTCATTGTTGGTTAAAACCTGAGGATTTTTCACAATGGGTTAAGGTGGAAAATGTGTTTATAAAGATGCCATTTTCTAATAATTTAAATTTCATAATCAACTCATTGTCTTGCTTTAATTTTCTGGGAACTGAAATAACTGATTGCATTTGTATAGATTATCGCACAGTTATCAAATACGGTGATGATAAAGATAATATATTTTTATTGACCACACAATGTATTGCAGTAGCCTATGTAAGGTACTCACAGTTTTGATAATGATAAATGAAATAAATGGTTACAAAAATACATCTACATCTGTTTTATTCATGTGGCACAATTTTCCTCATGGTAAACAAGTCCAATCTATTTGACAAATGTTTCCGTTTCATTCATGAACTGTCTGTCATGAGTCAACACATATTTATAAAGCACCCAAATAATTAACCTGTGATGACAAATATCTTTCTGAGAAAATACCATGTAATTTATCTTATAATGAGTTTTATATAACAAACATGAAGATAAACCATTTTGAACTTCTTTGTTAATTCTTTTATTGTACATGTCTGATGCAGAATGACTTAGGACCGAACATAAAAGTAAAATAAAGAATCTTAACAAAACAATATTTTTGCCAGATTTACCTAAATAAGCATCAATAATCTCATACAATTTAAAAACATCAAAAATAAACCCGTTCAATCTTAAATTTAAATTTTTACGTCTGAACATTTGCACCTTGAGGCATTTACATGTATTCCTATGGCAGAAACACGTAGCCAAAGTAAGCAAGAGTATGTGTGTGTTCCTGGGATAAAACCCATAGTCTTTGGGTTTTTCTGTGTTTAAATTATGTCAAAGATTATTGGGAGTCCCCTAGCTACCCCCCTGTCATTATAAGGGGGTCCCTATTGGACTAGGAGATCTGGGACCACCCCAAACTTCCTCAATTCAAACACTGAGCTGTGCGCAATGCTCGTCTACCAATTGAGCAACAGGGAAAGGTGAGCCTGCGTACATTAACTGTCTGTAGATGGCGCAGTGAGCACAGAGTCTCGAAGTGTTTGGAGTTAAAATCATATTTCTGTTTCTTCCCACCTACTGGACACGCCCCGCGTGCCACCCTCGCGTGCCCACCCCGCGGGCTTTATTTTGACAGCAACACGTGGCACGCGAGCGAGTAGCGCACAGATGATGCTCCGACCGTCACGGCGGATGACATTCTCAGGAGAAGTTTGAGAAGACTGGGCGGCGTGGGAATTTGGGCACTGCCTTAAAACAATATCGGGCAGGTCTTCGACGAGAAGAGTGAATTACTTCAGAAGAAGAATAGCGTCTCCTTCACGCTCACGCAGAACGCGTGCGTGCTTTTGACGTCATTCTCAAACAGGTGTCAATCACGGCGCTGCGGTTACTACGCCTCATTGCACCTGCACGCCGATTCTTTCATCCAGGTAAGCGTTACGTTTCTGTCTATTGAATCTGTTTTCAGGCATATTTATAGTTTGTGTACGGTATTGATGTGTTTTCGTAATTGTTTGTAAGAAAAAGTGGTCGGTTATATTTCTTTAAGTGACACGTGAGACTCATGACATCGGTTTCAGCATCCTTCCTTCACGCCACACGCCGCTTGTGCGACTGCTTTATCAAAAATAAACCGAGTTAAACTAAACTTATTCAGTGATGCGGCTAAAGTGTTGTGAACTTTCATTTAATTTACAACAGCTGTAACTCTGTACACAACACGTACTTGAATAACTTGACGTATTTCAGTGCTGTGCGTGTCCTCATGTTGTCAGACTTACTAAGCTGCCTACCTATGGTGTCTATAAAGGGTGTCTGTCCAATATGCCCAAAAATGCTTTTGAGGAAAAGTTTTTCATATTATTGTTTGTTAGGAACATATACAGTACACTAACATTAGTGTCCATATGTCTTGTGATGTCCAAAGATGCTGCCTAGGTAGGCGGCTGACTGTGTTATGAGACATATTTGCTACCCTGTTGTTAGCTTTAAATAAACTTTGTTTTTTTCTTGTCCTACAAACATTTAAACATCTCTTAGCTTTATTTTTATGATATGATGTAAAGGGCTTTACTCTTGGAAGAATTGTAATGTTTTAATTTAAATATAGTAATGCTGAATAATGACAGGTTACTGCTTAACACTTCATATTTTAAATTGTATGAAATAATGAATTGTACAGAATTGTATTTATAATTGTATCTTTATTAGATGTTCAAAAACACTTAAAGGCATAGTTCACTCAAAAATGAAATTGTCATAATTTTCTTTCATTTTCATACCTAGTTTTGATGATAACAGAGAAAGATATTTTGAGCAATATTTGTAACCAAACTGATCCTGAGGCCTATTCACTTTCATAGTAGGAAACAAGAATACTGTGGAAGTGAATGGGGCTCATGAATGGTTTGGTTCCAAACATACCTCAATATATATTCCTTCGTTATCATCAAAACAAATAAATGAATACAGGTTTGTAACAAGGGTGAGTAAATGATGATATAATTTTCAACTTTGTGTGAGCTATCCCTTTAAAAAAACTATTTCAGTCACTATTGAGAACATCAAACTCACTGCTGGGTAACCTGAGCACACAGAAATTTTGAGGCTGGGCTCTGATGAATGTAAATGATGACTGGGCAATACTTTTGAATGGATGGGGGGAAAGCCAGACGTGTCTATCTGCGCACGTGTCTGCACAAAGACCAAACCCATTGACAGCTCAACAGAGAGCAGAGATGCTTTTGTATTTCTGTATTGTCTCCATTGCACAGTCCCTCCTTTTTTAACCTTCTGTGTATTTCCCCCCTAACACTTCTATCAGCCCAAAACACATTCCTCCACTCCATTTAATGCTAATTGGCATCACATCCACACATAAAAAAATTGTGGTTAAACAAGCATGCGAGGGACGGACCATGTGTAGAAGTTTGTATGTGGGTATTCCATATGGATATGATTATTGGTCATTGTCAACTGTATGAGACACAAAATCCATAGTGCAGTATACACAAAGAAGCCATGTAATGCAGTGGTGTTCATGGTTTTTATTTATTTGATTAGACTTGAAAATAGAGCTGGGGAAAATAATTGTCTGTGATTCTCAGATTCTCATGCGTGTCTCATCAGTAAAGCTGGTTCGGTGATTAGTAGTAAACCATTATCACCTGCTTTCAGATGGAGCAGCATTTACTACACAGAGCCGTATTTCACCGAAAGCTTTATAATCGTGGAAGATCGTCTTCCATTATGAACGTGATTTTGCCTAGCTTCTTGGTGAACTACGGCTCTGTGTAGTAAATGCTGCTCCATTTGAAAGCAGGTGATGGCAATTTACTACTAATCACTGAACCGGAATCGCAGGCGATTTTTTTTCCAGCTTTATTGGAAAATAACATCTAGAACAAATGGATATTTGTTCTTCAAATATTGTTAAAATTCATTCTGGCGGTCACAGACGGTTCTTTTTTTTAAGGGCAGCAGTTGAACAGTTTGCTTTGATCATCATCTGTAAAATGAAGCACAACTCGCATGTTAAATTACTCAGGAAATGTCACTCTGAATCTGATATGATCTGTTTTCAACTTCAGATTATGAAAGAGACCTTATGTATTTCACTCTGTCGTCTTTATCATGGCCTTCATTTGCGCTTCTTGCCTTGTTCATGCTTTTGACAAGCAGTTTGGCTTCTTTCTAATCTATCCTGTCTGATATCGTTACTGCAAATTAGTGGTTGACTGTTTCAGTTCCTGTTCACTTTCAATGTCTCGCTCCCTCTTGTTTGAGCATCTGCTTGTTTGTGCACATCAGGGTTGATGATTGTCTGTTTGTCTCTTACCACATTTCCTGTGTGCTCTTGTCTCCTTGTTTTGTGGCATTTGTTAAAAGAGGTTTTTAGCACGAAGCTGTAGGTGTTTTCATGAACATGATAGCGGACTATAACGATGGCGTATGTTGGTCTGCCTCACAGCTTCCCTCTTTTTTGCTGGTTGTAGCCCTAGGTTTTCTGTGCTATAATGGAGGCCTAAAATTAATGCGCTTTTGCATAAAGTAGTGCATAACAGTCTCTTTTAACCACTTCCTTTGCAAAAGAGACTTTAGATTTTAACCACATCTCGTTGCCATGAAGTTGGTTTAGATGCTCTGAAGTTCTGGCTGTATGGGCATACAGTATACCATTGATCTGATCAAAATAGGGTGCTCACTGAAGTTCGAATGATGTGTGGGTTTGGATGAGTTTGCATTTATAATTATGTTGATCATATTTTAAAAGTAAAAAAAAATGTGTTACTTGCCCTTCACTTTTTTGCTGTTGAACATCAATGTAACCCTAAAATCGTGTGGCTTGTTGAAGAGATTTGTGAAAATTTATGATTTTCACCTAGTAAACAATGAAACAAATGGAAATCCTAGTCCAAACCAAAGCCATACTGTAAATTAAAATGTATTTGAACAAAAATATTCATACAAAGCATATGTTCCCGTAGCTCAGTTGGTAGAGCTAACAGTGAAAAAGTTTGTGGGCTTTTTTTCTATGACACACACATACTAACATACTGATTAGGGATGCTCCAATCGATTGGCCGCATATTGGTATTGGTTGATTATTGCATTAAATTACTAATTTAGCGGAAATCGCAAAATTTCCCGATCTCATGAACTGATCTTTCTGTTTACTTTTGTCGAGATTGCTTTTCACAAGTACAGACTACAGAGCGATCTCTCTCATGTCTAAAAGCTACAGTAACCTAATTCATCTCTCAATAAAATCCCTCTTTGCTATTGACTAAAGAACTGTTGTACTTTATGCGAATGCGTAAATATTTAATTTATACAGTGAAGACTGTGAAGTTTGTGTTTTTTTCATTACTTTTAACAGACATGAGCCTTTGTAAAGGCATATTGAATTGCTCTTTGTAGAAGGGATATTTGTTGTGCCGATTTATTTGATTCTCTATAGAAACTAGGGATGTCAAAATTAGGCAATTTCCCATATTCGATGATCGTTTAAATTAACTATCAATCAATTTAATAATCATTAACAGTAATAGTGCAATAAGCCTTTACTGCAGTGGCATATAGCCAGTGACATTAAAGTGTGCATAACACGCAAGCTTCCTCACGCAAATTAAAAGATTTTATTGCGTAAATAACATGCTAGATGGTTTGTAAAATGGCTCAATGTAGTTGGTGTTTTGATAAAAAAATTCAATTTAATCTCGTAATGTAATTTAATGACTAATAGACACAGTAAACTCCAACCCATATGGGCACTCTGCACATTTGCATGAAAGTGCGTCCATGACAAAATAAAAGCTTAATTATTATCGTTATTTTTCTAGTTGTTAACCTCGCTTTCCAAGTTGTTGATACACCGCTTGATGTAATTATATAGCAGAAGCAAAAATATAGATAGGAGACAGAGTGATATCACCACGACTTAGTACATGAGGGGATGATTAGTAGGCCAATGGGCAAGTTTGACTAGGATGCCGGGGCACACCCCTACTCTTTTTTTTCGAAAAACATCCTGGGATTTTTAACGACCAAAGAGATTTAGGACCTTGGTTTAACGTCTCATTCGAAGGATGGTGCTTTCTGACAGTATAGTGTCCCAATAACATCTGTTTGTATCTTAATAAAAACAAAAAGAGTAAAAAATAAATATGGATGAACATTAAAACTTTGCTAAAACAACAAAGCTGGTGGTGATGCCCCAAGGCTTTTGCACTAAATTACCTTTTCCATCCTTTTTTGAATGATCAAAATCTCAAAGTAGATGCATTACATAAGATAAATGATTGCTGTGCTGTAAGAACACAGCCATAGATACTTGCCATTGACTCATTTGACTCATTGGACGTGAACACCATCACCCACCTGGGGCTTGGCTCGGGCATCCACCTAGCCACGCCCGAGGAACATCCAGAAAACCCTAGCAGCACTGTAAAACCACTCAAAACTTGATAACTGCACAAAATTCCCCAAAGATGCCCACGCCAGCAAGCGAACATGAATATTTCATGGATTGGCATCACCCAAATGTTCATGAGCAAATATTCTGCTTCAAGATTACGAAGTATGTCAATTTGTGTATAATTCCACTTAACCAGTTGTTTTTTAAAACCAAAGGACCACCATTGAAGCCCAATATCACATGTCTATGTTATATTTGTTGTTTCCCAAGCTTTGTCTGCTTCTCTTCATGGCCTGTGGGAACATATCATACTTGTCAAAACTGAGAGCTGGTGTTCCTCGTGTTTTTATAGTAAGTCATGATCATAATATCACCTTCTGTCTCCATGACAGCCAAACAAATCAGATATGACTGCTGAACGAATCGCATTATGAAGCTTACTTTATAAACATTTAAATACCGAACATTGTACACTCCTCTTTATTAACATTCACTAAAATGCATTTTTAATGATTCATTCAGCGAACCTTTTATAGTATCAGCACAACATACCGAAGGTGACTCGCCGTTCTTAAACACGTTGAGAATTTTGGGAATCTTTGATCCTGGACTGTTTTGATCAGAACGGGGAGGTTTTGTGTTGCTATGGACCTATCACAGTTGTGTTAGTGCCTGGGTGTGTTGGGCAGGTGTGACTGTGGTAAGCTTACTCATGGGAGTGGATGTGAGAAATAGCCAAGTATGTTCATTTGGTTTAGGGTGTGCAGTATTGCTGTGCTCTAGGTGCCGGATTTGTTGATACACAGCACATGTGAGACGTGCGTGATGAGTCATGTTATGTTGTAATACTTGCAAAGTTTATTTTTCCAATAAGCCGATAATCGGAAAATGAATCAGGATTACAATTATGGTAACAATCACCAAAAGCCTCAGTTACAGCTGTCCGTTTGTGCTCATTTCTGTGCGTTTCGGCAGTATGTTTGGGTACCAAATACAGTGGTGAAGCAGAGATTTTAAAATGTAAAATTCAGAATTGTGTTAAATGATTGTCCTAATGTGACCTGCAAAGTTTGGGGCTGGTCCCGCCGCCTGGTTAAACTATTAGGGCTGTCACTATCCATTATTTTTGAGTTATCTAATGTTTTTATTAACGATTACTTGAGTAAATCAAGCAATTTTTAAATTCACATTGAAAACCGACTTGGGTGAAAAATACAGGGCTAAAGACAGGGCTGTATTTATAATTATGCTTGTGACATTCTTTAACGGTCCACCTGGAAACAACACAAACCGAAAAGTATGTGATGTTCACGGCATAAAGTCTATAAAAGACATGCAAGAGTTTTGCTTCAAGCAATTAGTGGAATCTAAAAGAGATATTTTAACGTGTTTGCCAATGTTGTTTTTAAACTTCAGATACATGCATGAATGAATGATTTACTGGTAGCACATCGTCTGATATTGTAGAGACGTTTCCTCCCCTCTAAACAAGATGCGGCACAAAATGAAACATGGTTGCTTTTGCAACATTCATATACTGTAGTATGGCCTCTTGGGCAGTCCTTGGGCATTAAATGCGGTCATGGTTCCCAGACCCCAATTACTTTTTGGCTTTCTAATGACTTTATTGTCATTAATTTTATTGAGATTTTATTTTTAATTAAATTTTTTAAATGATTGACATTAATTTTGATGGGCAGTTAATTTGTGTCAAGTTCTTGAGTACATTCGCTAAATTGTTTTTCCTGACGACTTTCTTGACTCTGTAATGTGCGATTTCCTCTTTAGTTGGAAAGGAAGAAGATGTGGAACAATCCTGGCTATTTTAGAGCTACTTGAGGTTTATGTGTGGATATTTGACCGAATGTTGTGCAAAATTCCATTAACATTTCCACATCTGTAGTTTTAATCATGTCAGCTTGTATTGTATCATATTGCTGGAACCCATTCACATCCACCAAATGTGGTCTGAAACTTTCAAGAAACAAAAGCAGAAGACTCCCTCAAGTCTTGCGATGTGGGCAATGTTTAAAAAGCCCTGTGCAGGCGCGCACACATACTTCAGACATTCACTTCGTTCAAAATTGTTATATACTGTAGCAGCTTCCAATATCAGTTTCCCACAGAACGAAAGATTGAAGCTGACATATATTGTAATTTCACATTTATCTAAGAGTACTGCTTTAAATCCCATGATCAGTCCCTTAAAATGTTGCAAACAAGACCATCAAACCTTGATCAAACTTTAAAAGCTTAATTTTCTTTTCTTAGCAAACCCAGAGTCACCCCTTAGAGGATTAGTGTGTGCCCGATCGAATGTGCAAAACATTTTTTGGCGGTGGCACAGTTTGAACCTTGGATGTATTTTGATGATTGTAGGCCAAGAAAAGAGTCTCTTGAATTGAAACTTAATTACTGCATAACATTGGACATTTCCTGAGTACTGGAGCTTATGATGAAGGGTTTGTGGGCTTTTTTAGTTGGAATATCTTTATTGCTTCCCAGTGCTGACCTTACTGTCTTTTTGTTCAGATTACTTTGAGAGAATAAAGAAATCGACTTTGTGTAAGCGCAGTAGCATTAGCAAAGTGCTAGGGTTGGCGAGCATTGCAACACTTGACAAGGTACTTTAAAGGCACTCGCTGAAGGTCATGTGAGACCAATCAGGCTTCAACCAATCAGGCTTCACCTTTAATCTTCACTTTTCGCACTCGGTCACTGCAGGATTTGTGAGGTTGTTTCAGCTGCTTTTTTAATGCCTGTAAACTGACTTTGTAATGGTGGGTGCTAAAAACGTTTGCCACATCAGATTTCACTAGCTCTTAGCCTTTCAAGGGAAATCCTCTGACCTTCTCAAGTTTAAATTCAGTGCCAATGTACTTTACAATAAGAGAGAGCTTTGTGTCTTCTCATTTAAACACAGCCCTTTAGATATTTAAAGGGCTGGAGTTATGGGAATGGTTTTTGGCTTCTTATATCATATAAAAATGAAAATGTTCTCAGCTTATTCACTCTCATCCCAGATGTATGTGAATTCCTTTCCTCAGTTGAGCATAAATGAATACTTTTATAATAAATAGCTGGGATTGTGTGGGACTCTAAAGCACAAGTCATATACATCTGGGATGGCATAAAGATGAATAAATGATGAGTGAATTAAATTTTTGGGGAAACTGCTTTCTCTGTGACAAGTTTTTCTTTGCTCTATTACAGTATTTATTAGGGCTGGGACGATTCACAAATCTGCCGATTCAATGTTATCCCGATACTTGTGTGCTGACTCAATACATATTGCGATTCTGTGGGTATTGGGATTTGTTGTTTCTGATTTTTGTTTGCCTGATAAAGGCTAGACAATTGAAAATACTTGATCATACCCTTAAACGGACTGTGTATGAGTCATATTAACAAAAACAATGCATGAGGCCTACATCTTTCTGAATTTAATTTCAGGAGCAGACCACATACATACTTGATATTTTAATGTACCTTAAATCATAAAACTATACCAAAACCCTGAACTTGAATACAATTTCAAAATGTGCAACATAATGAGTAGAAATAATCTCTGAAATAAAATAAAGTCAATGAATCATAGTATTTTCTCAATCGGTGCAGAACATTTGTGCTCAAGTTCACATCTTATATTTACCTCTTATATTTGCCTCTCACATAATTCTTGTCACAGAAAAATGCAATAGCAAGGCAATGGCAATGCATTATTAAAGGATTAGCCCCTTTTCCTAAAAAAAATCCAGATAATTTACTCGCCACGATGTCATCCAAAATGTTGATGTCTGTCTTTGTTCAGTCGAGAATTTTTTTTTTTTTTTTTAAACATTCCAGGATTTTTCTCATTTTAATAGACTTTAATAGAACCCAACACTTAATACTTAACTCAAAACTAAACAGTTTTTTTCAACGGAGTTTCAAAGGACTCTAAACGATCCCAAATGAGGCATAAGGGTCTTATCTAGTTTTGACAAGAAAAATAAAAAATGCACTTTTAAACCACAACTTCTCGTCTAGGTCCGGTCCTGTGATGGGCCAACGCGACCTCACGCAATACGTCATCACATCAAGAGGTCACAGAGGACGAACGCGAAACTCCGCCCCAGTGTTTATAAGTGTGAAGAAAGAGGACCGTTCCTACGTTGTTGTATGTGGAATGATACTAATTAATGTCTTTGTGTCATATATGTAACGTGACCTTTCTACGTCATTACGCATTTGTGCAAGGTCGCGCTGGCGCTTTTCGGGACCGGAGATAGACGATAAGTTCTGGTTTAAAAGGGCATATTTTGCATTTTTCTTGTCGAAAATGACAAGATAAGACCCTTATGCCTCGTTTGGGATAATTTAGAGTCCTTTGAAACTCCGTTGAAAAAAAACTGTTAACTGTTGAGTTAAGTGTTGGGTTGTATTAAAGTCCGTTAAAATGAGAAAAATCCTGGATTGTTTTCCTTAAAAACATAATTTCTTCTCGACTGAACAAAGAGACACATCAACATTTTGGATGACATTGTGGTGCGTAAATTATCTGGATTTTTTTAAGAAAATGGACTAATCCTTTAAGGTAATGGGGTCACGCTCTGTACATTCTGGAGTGTTTACTGTATTTATTACACGGCTCTCTGGAATGCTTGATTCTGATTGGTCAGTTGAGACATTTGCAGGTTCGTTCTTTTCGAATAATAACCGCTCCAAAATAATAACGCATAGCCGGTACTCCTTTTACGAGTAAGATCGCTCCGCGCCAATAAAGATCAATAAAGATTACTGTCTGTTTGGCGCCATCTTGTGACAAACACTCGACAACCACGACAAGACACAGAGAGCTTACTGAGACTGAACTTGACACAATAGAGCATGACAGCTACGAAGCCAACACACAAAAAAATACAGAATGGGCATTAAAACTTCTCAAAGACTGGCTAAAAGAGAAAAAAATGGAGACAGACAAGTATGAAGCAGAGGATCTTAATAAGGTATTACGATCATTTTATGCATCTGTGCAAAGTTTCGCGGAAGGATAAAAATGTTAATTTAAAACAAATATGCCAATAAAATGTTTCAAATTCATATTCATGTCCAGTTTTTTTTCTTATGTGACAAGTAGCCGTGTAATAAGCGGGATAATGTAGAGTCAGCCGGTAGTTATCGGGAAATAAGCCCCTTCAGTGTGATACAAGACCCTCCGCTTCGCGTCGGGTCCTGATCACACTGTCGGGGCTTATTTCCCGATAACTACCGGCTGCCTCTACATTATCCCTTACGTGTACTTTCATAACATTAGGCCACATAAAGCAATAAAATAGGGGTGTGCCTTTTGAAAATTATGTTTTTATTGCCTATATCTGAAAACTACTTACACTGTAAAAAAAAATTGTTGGCTCAATGAATTATTTTTTAGTAACTAGTTCCACAGAAATTTTACGTTCACTCAATTTCTGACTCCAAAGTGTTACCTGGATCGATGTTTTTTAGTTGGCCCAAACTTGACTCAAATATAAAAAAGTATGTTTGCTCAACTAGCTTTATAGCTCAATCAACTAAAATGTTTTAATCTTTTGAATCTTTAAAAACTTACAGCAAAGACTATGTCAATTAAATTTTAAGTATTTACTCAATTTGTGTGTAACTTCAATTAATATTTATTATTTGGGAATACTTAATAAACTTTTTAAAATTATTTATCAAATAATTTATGCTGGTGTTGTTAACAAATAATTAACTTCAGTCACATAAAAACAAAAGCTTTATTCACTTATCATACAGACTGAACATACAGAATTAAGTCTTCTCTAAATAGAAGGCATAAAACAGTCCAAAAGCACTCCAAAGTCACTCAGAACATCTGCAGGGCCATTTAGCAGAACTTCTTTCGCCATGTAACCCTCTGGTCTGCCTCTCCACATCATCACCGCTCTGGTTTGATAAACAGAG
Organism: Paramisgurnus dabryanus; assembly: GCF_030506205.2. Taxonomy (NCBI): domain Eukaryota; kingdom Metazoa; phylum Chordata; class Actinopteri; order Cypriniformes; family Cobitidae; genus Paramisgurnus; species Paramisgurnus dabryanus. The sequence continues at coordinate 26,039,032 of NC_133347.1, read as the reverse complement.
GAATATAAATACATACATAAATAGATGTTTAATATTATAAAGCTTGACGGTGAAAGACTTTATACCCTAAAATGGCCAAATTTCCCTCAGACATCACACGTAATTGAATTAAACACTATTGAAGTGAGTATTTGCCAATGTATGGTAACCCATACTTGGAATGTGACCTCTGCATTTAACCCATCCAGTGAATAGTGAACACACGCACTGCAAGTCGTGAACACACAAACACCCGGAGCAGTGCGCAGCTATCCCTGCAGCGCCCGGGGAGCAATTAGGGTTAAGGTGCCTTCTCAAGGGCACCACAGTCGCAACCCACCGGTCGTGAGCCTCGAACCGGCAACGCTCGGGTTACAAGCCCGACACTCTAACCACTAGGCTACAACTGCTATTGGGCGGTTTTCTCGGACAGGACTTATCACTGACTACAATACTGACATCTCTTAACATATGAGTGCTATTGTTTTGTCTCAAAATGCACGCCAGTATTGTATTTTATAAGGTTTGTTTGTAAAAATGTCCCAATTATAATTAAGACAGAGTAATAAACCTGTCCGGTAATCTTAACTAAAATAGCTCCACTTTAACTCGGACACATAACATAACACACCTTTATATAACTTATATCTTTACAAAAACGTCGAGTATTTGCGTCTTTGCCAATTAATATAGTCTAAAATTAACATTTATTTAAAAAAACTTACCTGACGTGAACTTGAGAAAACGGCTGATGACTTGTGTCCCGTGAATCAGTGAGTGATTCCTGCTGTTAGGTGCGGATTGATCTCAGATGAAATGACCTGTGATCCAGATCCTTCCGAGTTAAGACATTTTAACTTAAAAACTCACGCACATACTGTACATACATACACACGCGCGCGCACACACGGGTACACACACGGGTATATTTAGAAGTTTTAAGATTGTTATGATATTGGGACTATTTCTCCACCCGCTACTTCAGCTCTGAAGTTTAAATTCGCATGCAGTCCGGTTATAACAAATGTAAAAGATATGAAACATCACTCAACAGCCATATCAATTAAGTGCAATCCTAAAATATGATTTAAAACATAACCCTTTCATTGTTAAGTATGAGAAATTAAAATGAATTAAATCACGTTTAAACGCCACAGAGATATCAGAGCCAGCAGTCGATTTCTGTGTGAGCGCTTAAGCGCCGGTGATTTTCTAGAGCTCATATTGAGCTCATATGGAGCTAATCTCCGTCCGAAAGTGTCCGAGCACACTTTTAAATAGACGCTATCTTTATTAACCGACCGCATATTTAAACTTTAAGCACATACATTCACGCCTGAACAACTCTTACAATTACATTTTGTGACCAAATAACAGTAATATTAGGAGCATTTTGTTGTCAGGAAACAGAGCTGTCATAAGTCCACATATTTACCTGATTTGTCTTAATTAGTTCAGTCAACACTAGCCATTCTGAATGTTGACTGGATTTGAAAATAACCATTCATTTAATGTTTTAAACACAGATTTATCTAGACTTCAAATAATATGTCTTCTCAACTAGCTCAAACAAAAAAATTGGTTTAACTTATATATTTTTGCCCGTCCAACATTTCATTAATTGGATTTTTTACAGTGTAAGAACAACTTTCTCCAACTGAGCTTTGTACAGAGATAAAGCTTGAACTGGACGAGAGATGCTGTGTGCTGGGTGGCGTTGCCAAGTCCTCTGCTTTTTTCAAGTTCAAATTTGGGATACTGTTTAAACTGTCACCATGGGTTGTTTTTTCCTACGAGTTAAAGATGAAAGGTTTTGTTCATATTTGGACTGTGAATATTTGAGTCATTGAGATGCTTTTGGGACTAGTTTTGAATGTCCATGGGGGTGGTTTTTGATACATGAAGCTAGCAACCCTGGCTGTGCCCTTGCGCTCGGTTCGAATTATATAGAATGGACATGTAAATGAACATTTTAATCAGATTTCAATGTTTAGAGTGCATGTAAACTGTATTGTCTTAACCTTCAATCGTATTAAATTCAGTTCAGTTGGATTAATGAAATTTTGTGCATGTAAATGTAGCCAGTGTGGTATAAATGCAAACAATGCAGCATACAGATTGCATGACCCAAACAAGATAATTATTTGAGGTCCTGACACTGATACTACAACTGTTAGTGGTTGTGCACACCAAAACTTTTTAAATGCGGCTGAAAACGCCTGGAGGACACCGATTGCCAGCTGTTTTTTCAGCTGAGCGCTACATTTCTTCAGCCGAGTGCTTTGTTAGCTGTGATACTTGAGCTGTGAGCCGGTCGGTTGTTGTGATACTTGTCCCATCCCTTCTTCACTGTGATTGGACGGCCGTGTGAGAACTGACATTGACAAGTTTAGCTTTTCACCCAAAGTTAAATCTCTTTCATCTCTCGACGCTCAGCGACCGAGCACGGAAAAACCGCAGTGCGCAGAGTTTCCATTGGAATCAATTGAAAACATGCACCGGCTGGGGGCGTAAAAGCTTTGTTGCGCACACCACTTAAGAGTAAAACTACTTACTACTTACTCTAGGAGTCATTTTGATTGAAGTAATCACAATAATTATGAAAACAACTTAAACTGTAATAAAGAAATGGGAGTTTATGAGCTGATAGGAGAAATATAGGCATAGGAATTTAAAACAAAGCCAGATTGAAATGTGTGGTTTCGTTGTTTGTTCTGGTGTGTCAAGAATGTTTGGTTTTCGGCAAAGAATTTTGGTTCCAAATTTAAAACAACAGGCATATTAATGATTTACATTCTTAAAATAGCAAAACTTACATCACCCATTCCATTGAAATCTTTTCACTAGCTTTTAAAAACAAACCTTTCCTGTTAATAGTTTATAAACCACACTTGATGACACTTTGAGGTATTTTGATTCTTCCCTGTCATTGTCATGGTCTGTATGCATACCGATGTCTCATCATTAGTAAATGAAGAGCAATGAGTAATGTTTATTTGCCTTTGTTAGCATGCAAGACCTGCTATTAAAAATATGTAAGGAGGAAAAATTCCCAGTATCATTTGTTAAATTTGAACCAGCGATACCAGTCTCTGAGGGCCTTAACCTGCGAGCTTTTGTTGTGCTGGAATGTGAGGTGTTGTCTGGTAGTTTACATGGAATCTGATGCTGTCAAAATTAGCTGATAGCTCCAGGAAAGACATGTTTTTGAGAAAGGCAACTTAATACACGGGTTTTTTTCAAGCAGGAGCAATTTCCTTGATCTTTGTTAAAGGGATAGTTCACCCACCCCAGAATAAAAGTTTTGTCTTTAATTACTTATCCTTATGTCGTAAGACCTTCGTTCAGCTTCGGGACACAAATGAAGATATTTGTGATGAAATCCAAGAGCTTCCCCCCCATTCACAGCAAAGCAACTACCACTTTCAAGGCCCTGAAAGCCAGTAAAGACATTGTTAAAATATTCCATGTACCTGCACTGGTTCAGTCTTCATCTCATGAAATGACGAGAATAGTTTATGTGATTTTGTTCCACATTTTCTTCTCTTCCATGTCAGTCTCCAACACGCATTTACACATGTGTTGTGAACTTAGACCTCCTGCATCAGCACCACATGTGTCATGAACGCTGGCTCTCATGTTAAGCACACATGGATATAAATAATGCCTAGAGGGGTCACTGAGTGCTTTGGCCCTTTGCCGCGATCCGTTATTGTGCTTTGCTGCAAAGAAACCACACCTGCCCCACTTTGTTTGTGTTTATGGAGCACTCATGTCCGGACAAATGTGGCGGACCGTTGATTCGTGCATGTTTTGGGATGCTCGGACAGGGACATGAAGAAGAAATTGTAGAATGAATGTTTTGTGCGTACAGAAAGTAGGGGTGAGTGGGGCACAAACTAACGCAGGGTTAATTGTAACACTACTACTTTGCATTTAATACAGGGCTGAGCAATCTGTGCTTCTGGTCTTTTTCTCTTACTGATGATCTCCTGTGAACTTGTGACTAAGCGGGGTTAGTAAGCCTCAGGTATACAATGTAATTACTATCTTAATTGAGCACCCTATCTTGTTCCCTGCTTTGAGTGCTCTCCCCTACTCTCGTCATGAAATAAAGATTGAACAACTGTAGTCACGTGGACTATTTTAACAGTGTCTTTACTGCGTTTCTGGGTCTTGACCGTTTCTTGCATTGCTGTCTATTGGGGTCAGCAAGGTCTTGGATTTTATCACAAGTACTTTGATTTGTGTTCCAAATATGATCAAAGGTCTTAAGGATGTGAAAGACATAAAGGTGATTAATTCATTACAAAATTTTTATTCTGGGGTGAACTCATCCTTTTGTGAATCAGAACAAGAAGAAGAAGGTTCAGCAGTTTGTCCGGTGTATGGTTAATGGAGAAGTAAACACGCATTTTGCCAGCTTTCCATGTTTGGATTTCCTTAAGTTTCCTTCCTTTCGAGTCAATTCCCTGAAGCAAATGAAACTCAATGGCCTTTTGGCAAATGGCAAAGATTGTCAACATGGAAACATGGAGGTCTAAACCTGCCTTTTATTTTTTAAGATACAAAATACTTTCCCAGTTTATTTTTATCATGCATGGCTTCCTTTCCCTGCCTTTCCTTCCCTATGTGTTTAAAAATGTCTATGATTTAAAAAATACTACTAATGTACTTAAATGCTGTGGTTTGAAACCACATCTACACTGTCTTTAATGGTCTGTTAAAAATTTTAACAAATAATAAAATACCCAGTGTTGGACCACTACAGTCACTGGATATGTAGAGGATCTGTGCCTGTTGAATTTAAACAACATTAGTATTGCATCAACATTACAATTCTGAAAATATAAATTGTTAAATATTTTTTATTTTAATTTTAGATTTTTATTTACTTCAGAATTCATTTTACAGATGGTTTAGCAGCAGCATCATAAATAAACTGCTTTTGTGTCCCAAACTTAGTCCCACTTTCCCGTCATCAATTAATAAAGACTGATGATTTTTTTGTTGAAATGTCTATATACAAAGTCATGTGAGGAGCTTGCTATCCTGTGCGCATGTGCAGTAGCTGAAAATACCTTGAAAAAAGGCCTCAAAATCCATCAATGTCATGAGCATTTTCAGGTCTTTGGAAAATAAGTGATTTAATTGTCATATATTTAGTGCATGTATGGGTAGGAAGTGTGATGGATGTTTGCAGTCATATAGGAATGTCAACCGCAGTAATCTTCTGTAGACATTAAGTTTATTGTTATCGTCTGTTTTTATTTAGAACACATTCATCATTAGCTTTACATAAAATCCATACATCATTTCATATGAACACAACTTTTTCTTCTCAAACTGTTTTAAATTTTTACAAGGTTTTATAAATGCTTTGTAAATAAAGCCTTGCATACCTTTGTGCTTCAATATTACTTTAGATAATTGCACATCGTCTTATCCCCGATGCTAATATTAAATGCATTTACTCATGTTGGCCAAGTAATCACTGTCCTGTTCTGTTTTGTTGATGTTAATGAGAACAGCAAAATCCTCAATAACATACTTGATGGACTAATTGAGGTTTTGAAGGGAGGAGAGTTGCCTCCTTCTTCCGTGTGATTACATAAAACTCCTCAACAACATCACAACATGAGCCAGAATCTCTGCAGGCCGCAGTAATAAAGTGAGATCCTCCCGAACAGAGGCATAGTTTCGGCTGCTAATTGCCTGTAAAGATAATGATGGGGTAGATTTGTGTTTCCCTGGACCAAACTCCCGGAATGTTACATCTAGGGCTTGAACTGGAATATAAAGACTAAAGTAGGAAAAACTGTGTATGCCTGTATGTGGGTTAACATACTTGTGTTGATATTAAATGCAGGCCACTGTGAAAGACTGTGACCTGACGCTACAGTGTTTACATGGCCAGATTCCCTAAATTCCAAATGTATTTGTGCCGTTATTCAGGGATGGTTAACTTTTTAGGCCTAGTCCTCCTGCGGTTTAAAAAAATCCTGTCCACACATGCTCGGTTTAAAAGAAATCCCTGCCTACATGAAAACGCAAAACACGCTATCACGCGCTGTAAAGAGCATCCCACACCAGCAGGCGGTGATATAACCCTTATTGTAAAGCCATGTTGGTCAATCAGAAGCCTTAATCAGAGCAAAAACCCTGGTTTTACGGTCTATACGACAACACTGCAAAGGGCGTTTCTGAAAATCCTCACCCTCGCAGGTGTTTTCAACGTTTTTGGTTTCATTGACCATGTTTTTTTTTATGTAGCATATATTGCAATGTAGGGCTGTGACGATTCATTGCGTTCCCCAATAAAAAGACCTGCCTGAAATAGATTCTGAATCCCAAGGCTCCGATTCTGTGTTTCATGCACAACTTGTGCGTGTACTAGGGATGGGCACGAGTACTTGATTGCTCAAGTACTCGAACGTGGCATCGATGATCGATCACGAAAACGATGATCATGTGGGTTTATTTATTTATTTATTTATTGTGGATATGGCGGCATTTGGATGTCTGGTTAGCATTACAAGCGCATGTGCTAGTAAAGACTGGGTCTGGAGATGCGTGTTTGAAGTTGTGTCGAGCTACGCAGACCGACGTATGACATCAGTAACATTACCACGCATGATTCAAAAACAAACAGATAATTCTGCGCACCCGGCACCATTCGCGATTCGCGCAATGCACGGCAGCCCGCCGATCCCGTGAAGCCGGCCACAACTCACATCACTGAGGCATTATTAAAAGGATGCTGTGATTTTCGGAAATACAGTCAGTCAGGTGCAAAATGAACAGCGCCGTCAAATGGGTTATGGGTTATCATCTTATATTTAAACATCAAATGTCAAGAGATACCAGAGAGCCATACGAGCATTAACATTACATCTTTACTGAGGTAAGATGCACATCCACAAAGGGAGTTAAACTTTCTTTTTTTAGATAACTTAGTTGAAGTCTTGCATTTTATGCAGATAGATGCACGTTGTACATTTATGTTGTATAAAGGCTTAATATTATGCAGAGTGCGTCATATAGAAAGCGATTCGCTTTGTATTTATTAACCCTTCATTCACTCTTCAAACACAATCATTCAAAATATTCTTTATAATCATGAAAATACCTGAAACAATCTAAAAAACAATAACATAAAAGTCCCTTTAGACATTTCCTGGAATAGTGTTTGTAATGCTACTTCTTCTGTGGTACAAATGGCGTTTCTACACGAGAGCGCCCTCTGGCTTTTGGATGTGGCGGCATTTCAACGTAATTCATTCAAATTCATTCATTGAGAAAACGTGCATTTGCACGATTTATCCTCACAGCCCTATTGCAATGGATAAATTCACATTGATTTTTAAAAATCGTATTGTCACATATAAATACATTTAGTACTGCATCTAGGAAAATAAATTTTTCTTTGAATTTCCTGCAAAATATATCAATAATGTACAAGTAAACTGCGATATAGCCTAAGAATTTCTGCCCAGATGTACAGTTTTAAACAGTTTAGTTTCATTCAGTAGCATGATGAATAAGTTTGTGAAGTGTAAAGATTGGAAATTGTTTTATCTTAAACTGAAAGGGAGTCTGACAGAAGATATTATATTTATAAATCGTCTATTGCATGGGTGAAGACTTTAATTAGGCATAAACATTTTTATCAGAGTTGCATAATACCGAAACTATCAAAGGTTAAATCGGGTTAGGTGAGAGACCAAGAAACAGACGAAGAGAGAGAGGAGGTAGAAATAAATGCTGAAAATGTCAACTAAATACTGTCTTCACCTGAAAAAAATTAGCTTAACATACACTCGAGCTGTAATATTTGGCAATTAAGCATTCTAGATTACATTCCAGAGCCCATATGCTGAGTGACAACCATGCTAGTTCTCAGACAGTACATCACACGAATGTGACAGCAAACTTGTCTTCATTATTTGAAGCCTTGAATCAGGGAGTTCAGACATGTTTTAGCTGTAAGGTAAATAGCTCATCAACACCAGTCTAAGTGAAATGTGTAAACTGTAGCCCTTGTACAAGGTTGCTTCAGGCCATGTCTTAATATACTAGCTAAACATGCATCAGCTTCTTGAGGGTCCTTATAAGAATAGTTCACCCAAATTTATTCTTTTCCTTAATCATTTTTTCACCTTCCAGAAGTAAAGACTTCAATTAAACACAAAAATGTATAAGCTTAAAATAATATAAATAGTTTGTCAAACAAAAATATTGTTTGTCTTCAGAAGACACACATTGAAGCACTGGAGTGGAATCATTTGTCTTATTAAAAGGATGAATGCATTTGCTTTTTGGAGTTTGTCATGTTGAGGCTCATATACTGTAGAACGATAACATGACAGCTTTTTTAAATACATTTTGTGTTCGAATATATAAAGGAAGTATGAGGGTGAGTAAATTATGAGAGAAGTTTCATATTTAGGTAAACAGATGATTTAACACGATATAAAAGCATCCTGTAAAAGTTTTAAGTTCTTGTATATATTTCTGTTATGGTTGTACTAATGTTTCATGTTGCTACATTTGTGTCGCAGACTTCACTGATCTTATGCCGATTTGAGCACTCTGTAGGAATTCTCTACTTTTTCTTTGAAGTGAATTGTTGTTGGATGACTGGTTTTGTTTGAGTTATTGGGAGTAAATATTTTGAATGAACTGAAAAATGCATATTTTAAATGTAAGACCTTGGTTACACATGCATTGCTTCATATCTGTTTAAACAAGTTTGATTTTAGTGAACGCTTACATAAACTTTTATTAATTTTTATTTTATTTTTATTTTTTAGCAAGGTTAGGCTTTTTGAAAAAAGTATTAATGGCAATTTAACACAAAGTTATATATTAACAGTAACACTAATTGGGGCTTAAAGGTTTAACTTGAGTTTAGTTCACGTAAATGGTTTGATTTTGATGGCTTACATTTCTTCCCCGCCACAGAAAACCACCACAGGTTTATCAATGCCATCAAAATTATTATTTTGTTTTTGTTTGTTGATCACGAAGTACGAAGTAGATGAGGAAAACTGGGATTCCGTGTGAATTTAAAGCGTCGCCATTAATGTTTACAGAGCTTGGAATGGTGTGCTCTGATTGGTTAAGCAGATTTATTGCATTCTGCAGAGAAGGAGGACTGGGGTTTTTCATGGTTTGGACAAAAGGGAGAAAAGATGACAATATCTCGGCGGATATTGGATTTTGCTTAAAATTGAAGAATTGACTTTGTAATACTGACCTTGATACAATAGTGATTTTGGTGGTAACTATTTTTTTTAATGTCGTTTATCACGTTTTGGATCCAAACTGTTCAAATATACATCTATCTACAGTAGTTATGCCAAACTCAATATTTCTAATATATAATTGGATTGAGCCTGAAATTCCTGCTGTCTGCTTACATGAGCACCAAAGATCAGTCTGTTAAAGCACGAGTGTTATTTACAAATCAAAGCTCTGACAATGCAGGGCTCCAGACTGCCACCAAAATTTGAGAGTGTGCCACTGAATTTTACATCCAGTTGCACATGTGCGACCAGTAAATTTGACCTTTTTTTGGATGTGACACTGAATTTAAAACAGAACATTGTACTTTCTGCATCTATCATCAAAGTATTTATTAGTAATACAGTGTATTACTTAGTAGAAATGTGAATATTTGGTTAGCATGTTGATTTATGCTATGTGCTCCTAAATTTTCTGGTTGCGCCCCTAAAATTTTCAGTTGGGGGCCACTGTGCTCCTAGGGAAAAAAGTTAGTCTGGTGCCCTGCAATGTCAAACTTTCGGTCTCCTACCGTCAATGTCTGAAATTTATTGTTTTTACCAAAAGCGAAATGAATCTTTATTTTGGCCTCGTACCTTGTCTAAATGTAACATAACCAGTAAAATGCAATTACAGTGAATTTTTCACACCAAAAATACTAAACTGAAAGTCTGTTTGGTGGGAGTTATGCATTCAGGGTTGACACAAGTGTTACTCTAAGTGGTTTTCTTACTTTTTTGGAGTACTTCAGGAATGTCAGTCATGTGGCACATTTCTGTGATGTCTGTTTGCCGTATAGCCTGTTTGTGTGTCTGGATTAAAGTTATGTGGAATAGCATGACAGATGTTCTGGAGAACAGGTGAAGGCACTTTACCTTTCAACAGCAGCCAGTGGTTCACAGAAGTGGAAACTATGAAGTACATCTATGGCATGTCAGGCAGATGTCAAAATTAAACCTGACCAAATGTGTCTCTCTCTTTTCTTGCATCCTCTGTCTGTTTTCAAGTTTATATTTTGCCTCACACATTGTTTCTCATCCACAGCAATCTCACAAGCATTGGGAAACAGTTTCCAGTCACACGATGCCGTTTAAAGTAAATCTGATTGGCCCGTCTCCATGGGGATTCAGAATATCTGGAGGGCGAGACTTCAAGAAGTCCATAACTGTTTCCAAGGTAATTCCTGTTAACCAAAGCAACTGTCCAGAACGTGATACAACAACTTATTTAGTGAATAAAGAAAGTGCTTATAGATGATACTATTGTCTATCGATGATAGTCAGACATACCGATAGCGGTCCTATATGATGATAGTTGACATGTTTGCCCTTTATAGTTTTACTTTTTGTTTATCATTATAGTTTCACATTAACATATGCATTGCGTGCTTTTCCTCACATGAGATGGTTTGTGGGCTTCACTTTGCATGCAAGAAAGCTTGTAACACATGGCATGGTTTCCTTCTTGCCCCTGAACTTGTAATGCGCATGACTCTGACTCTTCCTCCACGAAGTTTGTGGTCGTGACAGTGTTGCCCTTAGAGTGAACCAGCTTCTTTTTTTGTCCACCAATCAAGTGGCTTGTTTTACATTTGTAAAAATTAACAAATAAATGAGTAAACTATTGCCCCGCCCCCTGATACACTTTTAGTGTAAAATGACACTGGATGTGTTAAAAGCAAAAAAATTGTTAAAAATGCACACATCCTTTCTTAGTCCTATCGTCAGCCTGTGAGATCGTGGATACACGATAGTACACTCGATCTCACTATGAGGTATCGCCCAACACTAGTGTACGCACCTGCCCAAACATTTTACTTTTTGCTTGCTGCTGAAACAAAACAATGTCCTTGGAAGTTCTGGGAAGTGTGAGGGGAAATTTTGATGGTCAGGCTATTGTTTTGTTTCTTTTTAACAAGGTGAAACGCTTCTTAACTTGTACAAATGCAAATGCCTTGCTATTTATTTATGCAGGAAATTACAAATAAAACATCAAAGGGTGAGAACCAGAAGAGCGTAAGTGACATTTCACCAACTTTACAGGATGACCAATCTTACTTTGTGTACGAATTTCAATCTTTTATAACTTGATTAAGAATTCACACGGTCCTTTTGACAACAGTAAGAGCTCAGCGAGAGCTTTAATTTAATATATACTGTGTATATCTCCATTTCACCCAAAATGTCACTTACGCCCTTCTAGTTCTCACCCCTTAATATGATCTGTGTGTATTTGTGAGAAGCAACGTCAGATGATAACACAGTTTTCTGTAGAAGAAATTATTTTAGTTGCATGTGGCATTTTAAAGGAAAACTATCTAGAGCACAGACTGTTGTTGTATTCTCCCCTAAGCTTTGCTTCTCAACTCTTCTTTTTTTGCATTTTTCAAAACTGTGGTGAGAACTGATCAGTGCTAAAACGGGTCGCTTACAGTATGACACTTTTTTAACCACAGAGATTATACAGAACTCAAACAGCTAGTTTTAGTCTGCATACTAAATACACTCTTAAAAGTTAAGGTGGTTCATGATGACAAAGAACCATTTTTGACTATATGGCAGTGGTTCTCAAACTGGGAGATGAGCCCCCTTGGTCCCAGGGGCCCCTAGTTTTATGACATTTTTAAAAATACATTTTACATTCTAAGTTTGAGATTGTTTGATGGCATACATTTTCTTGGGGGGGGGCACAAAGGGATGGGTGGGGGGGTGCATGGAGAAAAGTTTGAGAATGGTGTCATAAATAACCCTCAGCATACAACGAAAAAAGAAATAAAAAGATTCTTTATTGAAAATATTTCTTTAGATAATAAAATGGTGTCTAGAACTGGTGCTGAATGGTTTGACACTTTCAACACTTTATTTTCATCAGACTGTTGTGAAACACATTTTTCTGTTGGGAAATTGAGAGTTTGTTGTACTTCTGCCACTCAGTCTGGAACCAATTTTTTTCCTGTGCTTTGGTTCATTTTTTTCTCAAATTCAACCAAAACAGTCTGTCCCAACTAAAAACAAAGTTCATTCCACCAAAAATGTCTTCTGTCTCAATATCTAGAAACAATTGACTTTATACCGTACCAACTAATAGAGTCTTTATTTTCAAATCCTGATCACATCTTGATTTTAAGCTAAAATGTTTTGGATTGTAAACCTGTATCTTAAAAACTTAGACTTTTATATGTGCTTACCTCATTTGCCACTATCACTATCAGTTTTTTGTCGTTGTTTACTAATAATCTTGCTTACTTGTCTAGACTGCATACCATGTTCAGTCTCTTCACAGTCTGTTATTGCAACACCTTTCATGTTGTGCAACAGTGTATGTCGGTCATAGGCACTATTGTGATGTATTTATGTACTTCTTGGAGCAAATCTCCTGGTATGGCAAACTGTACATTTACATCAAGTTCTGTGTAACATTGCTTTAAACTATCTACTTTTGTTGTTCATGTTAAAAAACCTGTATAGAAGTAAGGGTAGGCACTCTGATGATTTTATATTGTGATCGAATCTTAGAGAAGTCCAGTATCCACTTTTTAAGCGAATTGCACAAATATTATCTAATGGTCTGCTGATTACAATTTTATTATTTTAAATAAAGTTTAGTACATCGCCGTCACAGGTTCCCTTATATCATCTCATATTTAAACATCAAATGTCAAGAGATACCAGAGCGCGATACGAGCATATCTTGACTGAGAACAGGTGAGAGGACGACATGAGACAGCTAATCGCTAAAATAATATTATGAAGCTTGTGCTTTGGATGGACGTGTTTCAAACGAGGGGCAACCTTCCGATCTCTCAATACAGAAGTGACTTAAACTGCTATTCATCGACTGGCCACTTGAGGCTGGCTCCAAAAGGGAGTCAATTCCCATAGACCACCATGTTAAAAATGCCCAACTTTACAGTAGAAAATAATGTTTACAGCCTGGTACAAAAATTGGTTTTGGTCTGTATAGCTAATTTTGCCCTTCATGACAGTGAGGGGGTGAATTTTTTTGTAACTCATCCGTTTAAATTATTAAGCCTTAAACTTCTACATAATTAAGGGCGTGGTCGCTTGAGTAACGCTTGAACAGCCACTGCTGTCACTAGAGTTGCGCTGGGGGGTGTGGTTTAAGCAACCAGCCACCTCAGCTTCACCCACGTCCCTCCTCTTTACCCATTTTCGGTTTTCCGCGAGTGACGCGCGGCCAAGATGGGGATGGCAGGCAGCGCCTACTTTAAGCTTCAAAAACGATCTTCAAAAAACCAATGGGTGATGTCATGGACACTACTTCCATATTTTTTACAGTCTATAGCACGCTGTTATTGTGCACATACACAACATGAGTTAAAGCAACACTATGTAGTTTTTTACCTTTAAATAATGTCTCTAAAATTATTTCAGTGATAGAACAACTTTTAACTGGACAAATTGTACTGTTGCTGCAACCTGAGCAGCCTCCTAGCTGCTACAAGCACACTCTGAAAGTGGCGGTGGAGGGTAGGAAACACAGCCCGCCCTTCCCCCTGCCTGCAGAAGAGTGTCTGATACCAGGCACTGTTGCGCTTTTCAACCACATGGGGGAGCTGTAAGTCATTTTAGATGGAAACTACATAGTGTTGCTTTAAACTTTCTCTCCAGCACATAACTTAGTTTAAGTCTTGCATTTTGTGCAGATATATGCACGTTGCATAATACAATTATGTTGTATATAAGGCTTAATATTATGTAGAGTGCGTCATATAGAAAGTGCATCAGTTTGTATTTATTAACCCTTTAGTTTCACTTCATCACGCAGCTTTTCCTGTTAGAGGTTTCTATTAAAAACATTTAATTTATTAATTATCTAGTATGTGTTTATTTTTCTGTCATAGTTTTTTCAAAATTAGGTTTTATTTGAGTGTTTTAATAAAAATATTTTTATTTTCACATGACGTATACGCCTCGCCCCTTTGATTGCCCCGCCCCCAAGTACTCGTTTTTCAGACCTATGAATTAATAAAAATGAAAAAATGATATAAATGTACAAACCTACTATATACAAGTTTGGAACAAGAATACAGTAAATCTACATTTTAGAGTGAACTGCTCCTTTAAAGACTCGAATGACTCCTCTTGGTCTCTGTGTTGTGTCCTCAGCAGCAGAAGAGAATTTGATGGTCTCCTTGCAGTAAAAAAGGCTTTAGTGTATAGAGGGGTTGAAGAGAACAGCATGGTTTGTTTTCAAGAGGGCTACAAAGGGCCTTATGGTGAGAATGAAGTTGCAAGAGGTTGGCATTGGCACAAGGCTTCTGTTCCTATCAGTGTCTCCTTTTATTGCTGTTCCCCAAACGTTTCCTTCCTGACTCTTCAAGCTACAGTAGTGTGCGTTACAGCTGTTTAAAAAAAATAAGTAAAGGTTAGTTCTATTTACTAAGTCTTTTATTTCCTGTAACTTAAAGTCTTTGTGAAAGATCTTATATTACTGTCAGAATATTGGTTAGGTCACAAAGGCAGTACCCTTTAAAAATGTCCTTATATGTACCATTTTGGTACAGATATGTGTACATTTAGTACCAGTATGAACTCTTTTTGAAAGCGTACCACTACACAGCTACATAATAGACAAAATATCACAACATACTTTGGTGTGTTTTAAATAGCTTTAAAATAATTAATGACAGAAGACGACGGTCTGTTTTGCACAACATTTCTTTAAACATTTACACGCTGCATGAAGTCATTATATAATTGACAAATGGGGGTTTTGTGTGTGAAGTGAGGCATACAGTGATCGAATTTGACGCGCTTCATTGTGTGTCTCTGTGGCAACAGTTAGTTTTCACTCAAGCAGGTGAAATTTTTTTCCCAAAATAGGTTGAGCCCTGATTATCTGTTATTGTCTGGTAGAGCAGTGCAGACTTCATGTGTTCGAACCTCAGGAAACACACCTGGCATAACAAAATGTATAAATTAAATGCACTTTTGAAAGATGTTTTGTCTTTTTTAACATTTCTTTGAACTCTTACCCCTGGTTTCACAGACAAGGCTAAGGTAGTCCCAGACTAAATGCGTGTTTCAGATCTCAACTGAAAATAAGACGGATCTTAAAATATACCAGTGCCATTGATTTGTCTCAAGATACACACCAGTAATGTATTTTTCTTTGGCATGTTTATAAAAAAATGCTTAAACATCTTAATTTACTATAACTTAAGGCCTAGTCCTGGCTTTAGCTAAGCCTTGTCTGTAAAACTAGGCCTTAAAGTAGCATGAATACGAACATCTGGACAATGATTTAAAAACCCGTTAAAATGCTGTTTAAAGGATTATTATCATTTATTGGGTTTTATGACTTTTAGCCAATGTCAAATAACATTTTCAGCCATCTGTATGTTAACATACTTTTTAAATATCTACAAAATTCACTTTGCAGATATAAACATTTAAAATATATAATCCCTTTTTACACACATACATGAATACATGAAAATGTGTCATGGGATTTGATTTTGGTTCATTCACACTTCCAGTTATTTTCTAGGATCTGTGTCTAGGATCACGCATCCTGTAAAAATCCCGTAAAGAAACCTGTAATGTGTTTGCAATCATGCACTTGGTGGATGTTTTTCAAAATTGTTTGTCAAGAAAATTGCATATCTGCATATAAAACCCTGTGTCAATAGATGAACGATAACTACGTTGTTGCGACGACGTGTGTCGAAGACGCACCTCTTACATCATTGTTCCTGCCTTCTGTTCACACAGGACAAGTTTCAGAAATGTTACGGCAATGTTACTATAATTCCCCATTTCGTGAGCGATCCCTGGATCACATTTCAAGATGTGTTTGCATTTACATAAAACTCACTCTGGCTGTTTTATTGCAATTCTCTTGGGTTTAGGAAACACTTCATAGACAAATCTCCAATCCAAAGCTCTCTAAAATGAGTGTACCTCCCTGATACCAACCACAAATTCCTTTCAAGTAGCTCATTGCAGAAACTCATGGTTTTTGACTGTGATAAATTGATTGGCTAATAACAAATAAGATGAGCCATCTGACTTTGTTAGAAGGACAGGTCTGTATATGTTCAGAAAGAGTTTGTTAATTTATTGACTTGATTGATGACTCTCTTTGTCTTAAGGTGAACACTGGCAGTAAAGCAGACTCGGCTTGTCTTCAGCCTGGTGATATCATCATGGAGATCAATGGGCAGGACACCAGCGATATGCTGAACGTAGAAGCACAAAACAAAATCAGGAGCTGCACGACACAGCTGAACCTGCTAGTGGAAAGGTAACGCACACACAATTAAAGGACACAGACCCACAACTATTTGTGCCCTGTGTATGTTAGTACATTTTTCTCTTCTGACCTAAGGTCTCAGACCAGGCCAGAAACAACACTGGGCCAACAATGGGAAACTTTGTTTGTGTGTGTATCTCCCGTAACCCATAGTATTAGAGGAAGAGGGTGTGTGTGTCTGCCCTCTACTAGCTGAAAGAGTTTATGAGTTAAGATTTATGTACATGTCTGCTTGTCCTTTCATATTTTAGAACAATCTACCTACAAATAACCTGCCTGTGCGATAGTGATAAGACTTTTAATAATATATCTAACTCAGGTTAAAATGTGAAGAATCATTACAATGAATGAGAATTTCGCTTAGCTGTTTTTGAACCTTCACAAATGAATGTTTACTTTAAGACAAACCAGTGGCAGTCAGCCAGTTTATCTACTAAAACCAGTGCATTCATGCCAATGGAGGCTGTAGCTGTTCTAATAATAGTTTCAAAATCATTCAGTTTTTTTTGTTTTGTGTTTTTATTTGATTAAACACTTTGGGGCGGTTTCATGAACAGGGGCTCGTTCTTTGCACGTGGATTACTCGATTATCTTGATTTAATTGTTGACTTCATCTTGGATTATTTGGTTTATTTGCTGTTATAACAACGGGTCCATAAGCCTAAACCTGCTCGGGATCAGGCTTATTTCATGTAAACAAGATTAGATCACACCTTTTTTAAGACGGGTTGAAGCAGAAAGTCTGTCGCAGTCTTGTCTTCTCCATTCTAACAAAAGCAATCTGCGTTAAGATGCATGATTCATATAAAATGCTTTTTTTATTTAAAACAAAATAAAAAAAGTATAACCTGAATCCTTTAGCGAAGTGCTTTTAAAAATATAATACATTTTTTTTTAAATTTTCTGTACTTTTCTGCAACTTTTTGTGTAACAGGTGTTTTGATTATTATTATTATTCTTAAACGAATGACAAGACAAACATGCTTATGACTAGGGATGCACCGATAGGATTTTTTTTGGCCGATACCGATTTAAACAGACAACTTCTGGCCGATACCGATGCCGATATTAAACACTTGTATACAATACTATACAGTTGGTCTAAAAGCTAGTTTATTTCTGCATCAAATTATTTTTACTGAACATGGATTGGATCCAATTAACATTCAACTGACCAACATAATAAGAGAGGCACAAATTAAGCTAAAGCAAATATAATAAGACAGCATGACAACCTTCAAAGGTGGTTTTTGCTATTCAGCATTTATTTTATTAACAACATTAACTCATTTTTTACATATAATGGATTTCTTTATGCAGTTAATTAATAAACAATCGGTATCGGCCTTTCTCGTGCTATTGCCGATATGCCGATGGTTTCAAATTCATCAAAAATCGGCTGATAAATATCGGCGGCCGATACATCGGTGCATCGCTACTTATGACCACATTCATTTTAAGTTTATTGAAATTTTCCTATATAAAAGAAAGCAATCAGTCATCTTTATCCAGCAGTAACAGATGTGATATACAATAAAGAATATTACTCCGTGTAAAATACACTTTTCTGTGAAGACTATTCTACTATAGATATGTATTGCCTTTTCATGCGGTGCACGGACGCGCAATGAAATCCTACCATACGAATCATCAACAGCAGGGGTTTTCAAAGAACCGAATTAGCAAGATCATAAATGGCGAGATCTGAACATCTCAGACGCGTCATTTCACCTCAGATGTAGTAAGCGACAGTATGAACAACGTAAATATTAGGTATATTAGGACATTTTGAGTCATTTTTACAAACATACTTCACAAAAATTACTGTGCATTTTGAAACAAAACAATGGCACTGATAAATGTTAAGAAATGTCAGTGCAAGATGTTTTTAAATTGAGCCAGCTCAAACATGCATTTTTGTCTGGGACTAGGATAAGCCATATTCAGCATACCATGTAATCGATTCAGTACAGGTGCTTGATTAAACATGTTTTTTACCACTTTTATAAAAAACAATTGCAGTTAGATACTTATTAAAAGATCAGCCTTAGTGTTCCTAGTGAAATTTAGATAATACTTTAATTACGTTCTTTCTCAGTTACGTCTCAAATTACTGTAGTAATTTTATATTTTACTTAATAGATCAGAAATATTAACTGTCAAATATTTGGATTGGTCCGGGTGTTTTAAGGCCCCTCTCTATTGTCTCAAATGTGTTGTAACTGTTGGCTTTGAGTTATAGAGTCAACTATTACTGACCCCTGGCCAGATCTTTCCAGCTGGTGAAGAACCTTTGATGTTTGGCTCATATGGTTTTTATTTTTTTCCGCCTTTCGCCTTCTCTCTCTTTTTTTATTCACTCATGTTTTCATACAGGCTGCATGTGTGATGGTTTTATTTTAAGAATATGATGAAACTATGGTCAGAACGCTGCAGCACATTGTCATGCTCTGATGAAACACCTTTTGAAGAATGCATTTGACCTCTCACACAATAGTTGCTTCATAAATCAAAGACATTTTTCTGACACAGTTGTACATGATATTAGCCATACTGTGCCTTTTAAATGTATAGCTTTTATATAGGTACTGAAATTTATATTAGACTTTATTTTTTACTTCAGCCTCTCCCGAGTTTGAATGAGATGCCAACAGCAGCTCAAGACACAGAGCTCCATTGCTGAATCAGGCCCTTGTGTGGCTTTTAATGCTAAAAGAGCTTTCTGTACTGAACATAGGTCATGGTGATTAATTTTCAGATAAATAAACACATTCAGACATGTGATGCTTCCTGGTTAGGAGTCCTGCTGATGCATTACACAGGACTATGTTGTCTTTTTTATCACGTTCGTCAACATATTAAGCGTTCTGGATTTTTGTTAAATGGTACCACTATCCGTACCAAATCTGAGGGATTGAGGTTAGAAAACATTGCTACCCACAGTTTGCCAAGAAAGGCAGTATTGATAACATTGTAGCCTGGCTGGATCTATGTTATGTCAGTTATACTTAACTGCTTGAGGTGCTTTGACATTAAGTTGTTGAGATAAGGCAGCTTTTAGTCCAGGTTACCATTTAAAAGCGGCAGCCAAAATTGTTATAAGACAAATTAACCTGGGGTTTTAAGTTTAAGATTACAGAAGCAATATGTTCTCAAATTTGTTAGCATTAGATTGTATTGGATATCTAGTCTATTAGTAACAGCAGTGCGTTGTTTCTTTAATTTGATTGGTTAAGCTGCATTTTCTGATGTGCCGACGTTTCTTGTCTTTGTGTGGGCTGTCTGGAAAATTAAACAGAATTTTGTCTGAAATGTTTTTCATTTGATATGAACTTGTGATCATTTTATACAGTTATATAAACATTTAGTCACAGTAGCTGTGTTTTCATTAAAGCAGCTTTTTCATTTCAGTAGCTGTATTTTTCATTTGCGCAAACTTCAACATTATTTTCAAAATGTTAATGAAAAACTATTGCGTAATGGCAGTGTTTCCATTAACAGATGTATTTCAACGAAAACATAGTTTTGTTCTCTTGCCATAAGTCATTCTACAAACCAGGGTTTCACTTCATCACGCAGCTATTCCTGTTAGAGGTAAAATCATTTAATACATTAATAATCTACTATTTGTTCATTTTCTGTCATAGTAACCCTACAAACCATGGTTTGACTTCATATGGCGCCACGCAGACCGACATGTGCATGACATCAAAATACCACGAGAGCAACTTAAACATCGAGAGCAATCGAATCCCAAATAACTCTTGCTTTTTATGTCATGCGCTTGTCGGTTCTTGTGATGCCACATGAAGTCAAATACACCTCTTCTGTTATGTCTTCCAACCAAACATCGCGCTATATTTAAAAAAAGATCATGTGACTTTTTCACACATCAGTTGACCTGCAAATACTAAATCTGTTTCCATTAGCAGTTTTGTGATTTATTCCTTTTTCATATTGGCTAAAAAAACCACCTCACCCGAGCGTAAAAAATGTGTTAATGCAAAATTGTCGGGTTTCCAATGGCCGCATTTTTTATTCGCTATTTCAGTTTGATCGATTCGAAGGGTAATGGAAACATACTGTTATATTGAGTATCAGCACTGCTCTGTTTTCCTGCTGCTGAATCATAGCCATGCAAATATTCTGTATAAAAGTGTTCATGTGATTTGTAAAATCCAGTAAACCATGTTTAAAAAATGGACCCAAACTATGCAGAAGTTTCAAACACCACTCAAAACATTTTAAACATAAGTGAACATTTGTTAGCTTAAGATTTAAGAGCGCTCTTGTTTTCTTTTCTCCACACAGGCCAGCTTTACCCTCTCCCAGTCAAACTAATGGAATAACCTCTCCAGAGCAACTGGTGGGCCGCTTCCAGGTCAGTCTTCCATTAAAAGAGCAACCATTAACTTTGGAAAATCCAAAGGGAACTGTGCCGTTTAGTATATCCAAATCTTAATGTCTCACTAAATCTTTATGCAATTTAAGATGTAACATAATCTCACTTCCTAAGCAGTATATATTAAAGAGACTTTGCCAGGAAGTGATTATTTTACCTGTCTAACTGATGCTTCCAAGACTTTCAAATCATTCCTGGAGTTTTGAGAGATCCTCATCTATGTTAGCCAGCTAACTTAGTAGTTCATTGGTGAAATACAGTGAATTGAAACTCTTTGGCCAACTACCCCACACTTAAAGAAATAGTTCACCCCAAAAAAATGAAAATTCTGACATTATTTACCCGTCCACCATGTTGTTTTAAACCTGTATGAGTTTCTTTATTATGTTGAACACAAAATAAGGTATTTTGATCATAGATTTGACACAGTTGAATAAATCCTGATTTACAAAGTGCAAAAAGCAGGTTAAACTGAATCATGACTAGCAACCCACCTGAACCTCCAGCTGACACAATGATTGCTGTTTGGTTGTGTCATAATGGAAATGTATACTTTCATGCCTTGTTTCAGCTTAACCTGGCAAACTGTAAATCTTTGATAAGCAGATAGTGGTTAATCTTCTTCTAATAGAAAGCAGACATACTGTATCAATCTCATTTTTTCATTCTGGCTTTAACACTGAGACATAAAAGGAACATTATAAATCACACCGGTTATTGCATTTTATGTGCATGAGGGGCTGCTGACAGTTGTAATGAATATTCGGATTCAAAAGGACTGTGAACCTCGAAGGTCTCGTAGTCCTTCTGTTCGACCACGTGACAACTGTGTGGAAAAATTTGGCTACTTTTAAGGCAGTTTACTTCGAGATATAGAGAACAAAAATTTACTTTCAAGTTTGATCAATATATTTCTAGTTTGCAAAAACCAAAATTGATCTTGTGCGTTTCCTCTGGTTGTACAGGAGGCTGTACAAGTGAGTCGAGATGAGAATCAGAACTACAGGGAATACACCATCTCCAGCCCAGCATCTCTTTCCCCCGGCCCATATTCACCATCCCAGTCACCATCCACCCCGGATCGCAAGTGGGGCAGGATCACACCCAACAACAGGAGGTATCATAACTCAATTCAGTGTCTCACACTCCAGTATTAAAATGCTAATTACAGCAGACCCAAAAAATACTCTAGTTTAGTATAAAAAATCTGTGACAGCTTTAAATCTCAATTCCTCAGTTTTGCTGTACAGGTGCTTCTTACATAATGGAAAAACATCAGTCAAACAGTTGCCTCTGGATTCCTTAAGAAGTTCAAAGCGTTAGTTTGTGAAGATCATATTCCATCAGCTGTACCATATTTTCTCATAGAGGAATCTGCACTGGGTTGATCCAGAGGTAACAGGTCATAGTTCAGAGATTCACTGTAGATTAAACATTCATTTGTCTGTGCCCTAAAGGCCCTCGCGTATACACACACACAAATGTGAACCCTTCTTCACCTGTTTTTGGCTAAAACCCTGTAGCAGTCTCACATATTTGAGTTTACGAGTAGATTCGATAAGATTTAGTGAAGGACTCGGACTAGATTAATTCTGATTTATTTCTGACATCTTTCAATACGATGTGTGTTGTATGCATTTTTCAAGTACCAGTATGTACCGCTGAGGTAATAACGCGCACCCTTTAGGTACTAAGGTGCACCTTTTAATAGTGTACCACCCCAATGACAGCTTTTGTCCTTTTATTTCTAAGGGTGCATAAAAAAACAAAATGCACCTGTTTACAAAAGTAGAGAATATTTAATTAAACCGTTTCTTTATTTGTAGCCTGCACTTTAATTCCTGGTCCTCGGAGGACAGAAGCCTGGAGCGCCGCAGACTGTCCAGACCCCTCTCTCAGGTATGGTTACTCTCTTAAGAACTCTTCTGTACAGACCAAATGATGGATTTTGAAGTAATAAAGATCCAATGAAAGCGTTTGACAAGCTAAAACCAAGGGGAAATCTTTTGGTCTCTCATGTGAAGCCACTTGAACTGCAATTCATCGACTGGCCCCTAGAGACAGCCCCAAAAGGGAGTCCCTTAGACCCCAATTTTAAAATGCCCAACTTTACAGCAAAAATAGACATTTCCAGCCTGAAGTGTTTTTGGTACATGTAGCTAATTTTGCCCTTCATGACATTTGTGAGGAGTGGGATTTTTTGTAACTCATCAGTTTAAATTATACTAAGCCTTAAAGTTCTCAATAATTAAGGGTGTGGTCACTTGAGTGACAGGTGAATTGCCGCTGCTGTCACTACCTTTGAGCTAGGTGGCTGTGGTTTCAGCAAGCACCCACATTATGCATCTTTGCCTATTTTCGGTTATCTGCGTGTGACACA
This sequence comes from Paramisgurnus dabryanus, assembly GCF_030506205.2. Taxonomy (NCBI): domain Eukaryota; kingdom Metazoa; phylum Chordata; class Actinopteri; order Cypriniformes; family Cobitidae; genus Paramisgurnus; species Paramisgurnus dabryanus. The sequence continues at coordinate 26,015,708 of NC_133347.1, read as the reverse complement.
CGATAGAGGTCATCTCTTATCCAAAGAAATGTACCTGTGCCAAAACGACCCAAATCACTTTTTACCCGAACCTGACTTGAATAATTTTTTTTAAATGTTATAATTCCAACAAAATTGTGTACTAAAGTATCTTTTTTATCGTTTATCCTTCATAGAATTGGCTATGTCTGGCTCTTTCTCAAAGGTTTTTTCTCCATAGGAGTTTTTTCAACTCCCATTGGCTTAACTTAGAACTCTATTCTTTGCATTATATTATTATTAATCTTAGCCGCTGTACTATTCAACTTTTGTTGTCCCCTAATTTTTCGTTTTTTCATGCTTTTATTTATGTAAAGCTGCTTTGAAACAATTGTGAAAAGTGCTATATAAATAAAATAAAATTTTTATTAGATTAAAAGAAAGACCCGAACCAGTGGCAGAACCTGACTGGACCCGAATGTAAACGGCACTGATGTCATCCCCAAAAGCACCTTTCAGACAGAAAGACCCTTTTGGTTTCGCATCCAATTTGGCCCGCTGCTCCATTCATCGCGTCTGTTCGGCTAAAACAAGACCCCGATGCCGCTATTATTATACCTGGCCCGGTTCCGATGGCACACGTGACACTTTTAGACCCAAACCTGCTCGGGTCAGACACTGCATTGGAGCAGCACATATTGCATTGGAGTATTGAAGTTAAAAGTTAATTATTTTAAAAATGGCAACCAAGAAAAATATTTCTAATCATGATCTGTGGAAACCTAGCTAAAGTCATTTACTTTTTTCTACATTAATTCATCCTACATAATGTAAAAAACATTCTGTGAGTGTTTCTAAGGGTGCTTTCACATCAGTAGTTCGGTTAATTTGGTCCGGACCAAAGGCAAAAAAATGATACATTGTAGATTTTTTAGAAGTTTGGTTCCTTTTAACATCACACCGATTGCTTTGGTCTGGACCAGTTGAAAAGAACCAACATGCAGTCATGTGATAACATCCACGTCAATTGTTGGTCACATCTTTTTGAACTTATTTGTCTAAACTGATTTTCGATTGGTCGGAATCCAACATGCGGGAAATTCCAACGGAACCCCGGACGTAAACAAAAGAAGAGGAAAATACAGCAGACATCGCGCCGTTGTTTATATAATACAATACAATCAGAGACAACTGCGTGTTCTGATTGTATTCGTGGTCGTTATAGAATACATAGTTTGTATATTCATTTCGAGAATGAAGCGCGTCTTAAAAATAATGTTTTAATGCACTGTAAACGGCGAAGTTTTTCCACAAGCTGCCATTAGGCTTTAGTTGCTCGTGCAAACCGTATACAAACACTTCCTCATTCCACAGTGCAACTGACTACGGCAGCTGGATTAGTTCAAATGTGCAGTACTTTTTGCATTTAGGTCTGTTCAAGGTCGGATCACGTTCTCACCACAAATGAACCATCACAGGGTTAGTTTGAAAGCCTACCAAGACCACCCCTTCAAGGAGGTCTTATTCCGCTTGTTTGGTCCGCCTTTGGTGCGCACCCGAGTTTGATTGCTGGATTATCACCTGCCCAAATGAACCACACCAAGTGGGCTATCGAACTCTGGTACAATTCAACTGAACTAAACGAGGCAGGTGAGAAAGCACCCTTAGACTTTAGGCTGGATTTCCCAGACAGGTCACATTTTTACTGTTTTCCAGAAAGTCAATTACTAAACGCTTTTAATGTGTGTAGCTCCAAGGGCATATTTTGTCAACTTTTAAGATATGCATTAGTGTACAGATGGCCAGATCCAGGACAAGTTGATAAAAACAAGCAAATGAACATGGTGAGAGCAAATCTAGTAATTCAGAAGGGATCTGCAGTGGAACATTGATGTTAGTTCTGCCTAACACATCTAAGACGGTTCCATGTGTGTTCATGTTCATAGCAAATGAGACGCTGAGTCTTCTCACGGCAGGACATCGGTCTGCTATACTCCTCAAATGTGCCTCATAAATCCCTTTAGTCTCTGCATGTATATGACTTCATGGGAAAGCAGGTTTTCAGTAGCAAACATGTCGCTTCACAGTGAGCCGTAACTCCAAAGACTGTAATCTCAGGAAATGAGATCCATTACCATCCCTGAATAACGTCCTGAAATGCCGCAATAAAGGAGGCTAGGGTTGGCAATATTTTCATAGCATGCAGCAACAATATAAACTTTTGAAAAGGTCACCTTGTCATGCTGACGTTCATAGGAACACAACCTGGAAATGTTTATTGTGGAACTTCATTGTGAGGCTGGAAAGAAACAATGTGTTTGACGTTCATCAGCACAATCCACATGTACTTCATTATATCTGAAACTTACCCATGGATTAACTAGCTACCCAACTGTACTCTTAAGTATGATTTTAAAATAAGAGGAGAATGGTTGATATTAGAGAGATTTTCAGAGCCAGTCCCTTAAAAGCATAAATACAGCAAATAATTTTGTGGGAAAGACATGCAAGTTATTTAGTCCCACAGACGTTTCAAGAAGGCAGATGTTGGAGCAGGAAAAAACATACAGGACCTTTAATGACTGAAGACATTCCAGTCATTTTATCAGTGCTGTGGATGTTAAATAAACACACATTCATGACACAGCTTGTTAAACACAATAACATCCCAATTCCCCCGTCAGACACAGTCGGCCCCTTTAAAGACGACAATTTTAGTGCTTCCAAACAAAGTTCATGGGAGGCTTGAGAGCAGTTGTTGTGATGATAAACACTGTGACACTATGCACTGGCTTTTGCCAACATTACATTTTGCCAGCAGGCATTTTAAGTTGTGACGATGTCTGTGCAAAACTAGCGAGTTAAATAATTGGAACCACAGAAACACGTTTTGTCACTTATTTATGCATTTCACAATTTTATCCAGAGCCACTTAGAACCAGGCTCGGATTAACATAATGTAGTGCCCCAGGGTGACCACATTTGAAGTGCCCTCCCACCCCCAAATTTTTTAAAGGTCTAGTCATGACTCCAGACTAACGTTTTTACTAGAAGCACTTTAGCCCCTGACTGAAAATTTCAGCCTGGATTTCACAGACAGGCACTTTCTTTGTAGTAAAGTCAATAGCTAAGCAGGTTGTACTGAGAACGTAGGGGAAAGTCGAGTGGCATGAGATGACTGGCATGGCTATAGACTACGTACTGTTATCCTTTACACATTCCTTATCTTCTATCCAGTTCTCCTGAGCTGATGTCTAAGAGCTTTACTTTTATCTATAATTTTTTTGGTATTATTTAGGTTCCCCCACTCTTTCTATCTCTCGTCTCTGCAATGCCTAATGAACCCGTGTCGTCTTGTGGTTCTGAGTGAGATGTGTTCTGCAACTGCATATTGGTGGAACGCGATCTTCTCGTATTTCAACATGAAATAACAAGAATAAGAAAATCAAAATTTGCAGGTCTTACATGCGCAAGTATTTGTAAAAATGCTCTTAAATACCAGTCGCAAAATACGACCATTTTGTCGCAGTCTGAAGCCCTTGGTGCCCCTCTATTGGTTGGTGCCCCCCAGGGCACTGGTCCAATCCTGTCTATGGATAATCCTGCACAGAATTTGTATTTAACGGTTAGAATGAATTCGGGCGCTTTTCCCTTTGAGTTGATTTTTTTTCAACTTTAGGCACTCCCATCCTGCAAAAACGTGCGTGGGAGGTGTTCGGCGCACATAAACTCCGCGCAAAATGCTTGCTGCCCATAGAAAACAATTTAAAATAGCACCTGCAAAAAAATGCGTTCTGTGTGATCGCCTCTTAACTCTTTCTCTGCCAGCATTTTTGAGCAAAAGCTGAGAGAATTCCATTTTTGTGAAGGACTTTTGATAGAGATGTCAATTTCAGAGCGATCCTCAAAACATACAGAGTTTCCTACTCTTTCACGTGAGGCGTTGCTTCCGGGTTGTCTAAGGATAATAGCAGTGTTGCAAATTGCTGGAAAAACTTGTCAATGGCAGGGAAAGAGTTAAAGTTTATAGTTATAAATTTCAGCACTATTTTTGTTCCCTGGAATCAAACCCACAAACCTGTTGCAGTGCTAATGCAATGCTCTACCACTGAGGTATAGGAACCATCATGTTATTCCACATTTAAATTCATTAAAATAAATTTGTCACACTCTTAAAAGGACAAAAGCCATTGTCCAAATAACTCGTATTGTACACTGTATTTAGGTTTTTGAGGTCATGGTTTTGATTCTCATGATAACACATATTTATAAAATGTATAGGTTGAGTGCAATGTATTGTAATTGGCTTTGGATAGAAGCATCTGGCAAATGTGTAAAATTGTAATTGTGCAACTATATCACAAATCACATTTTAAATCAATAAATAAAAATAAATAGATTAATATACACTGTATCGCTTTCCAATAATACTTTCCAAGACACTTGTAATGTGTGGCCCAGTCTGTGAAAACCCAACATAACCTTGATATCTTTAACTCTTTCCCCGCCATTGACGAGATATCTCGTCAATCAAGAGAAAACGCTTCCCCGCCAATGACGAGTTTTTCAGTCTTTCCGCAATACCGCTATTATCCACTAGGTGGCGCCCTTCCCGCAACTTTTTAAACCCGGAAGTATTGCCCTATGGCAAGCTGCTGCATGTCCGTGTCTGTTTTAAAGATCGCTCTGAATGGGATCTCTATGAAAAGTCCATCACAAAAATGGAATTATCTCTGCTTTTTGCTCAAAATGTGGTGTTTTTGCAGAAACCTACCCATATTAAAAAGCTGATTACAAAAGAACCACTGAAGGTAGGATGAAACGTTTTTTTTTTTTTTTTGAAAGCAGAGGGTCTGTTCTTTCATTTGGTATATTGTATGTTTATATATTTGAAGAAGAACATTTTCTGGAAGACATTAAACTTTTGTGAAAATCATGAAAAACGCTTGCGCTGGCTGGCAACTTTTTTTTAAAATGCTGGCGGTGAAAGAGTTAATATTGACCGAGTAAGGTCATGTCAGAGATTGAAATCAATGTGAAATCAATCATTTGATGCTCATAACCTCATAATTAAATTCAGACTGGATTACACTTTAAACTACCGTACTTGTTTTCAGTGAATGTGTCCTTTGCGCCGACTGTTAACCCATCAATTATGTTCAGACACCCTGACGATACTTTTTAGTACTAAACATCTTAAGAATTAGTTTGTTTTGACCCTACGACGCACACATTTAATTTCAGTCCTCCTACTCAATCCAAGCCAACAAATCCTCCTTGGAGATCACTGTTAATGTAATGCCAAAATCAACCCTGTCCAAATAAAGGTCATCATCTATCTTGTTTATAGCAGATCTCAATCTCAACAATCATTTCTCATTTTTTATTCATTCTTTTTAGACTTTCAGTTATAAAATACAGTTAATATGTGAACTTAGAGCTGCCCAATGAATCCAAATGAAATCGCAATTGGCAATCTTGACTTTGTGCAACTATTAAAACTAAGAAAGGCACAATTAAATTAGATATAAAAATACATAGCACACATTACTGTCTATATTCTGTAGACTTTAATGCTTTAGTCCCAGACTAAAATGGATTTTTGAGTTGGCTCAATTTAAAAACATCTTGCACTGACATATCTTAACACATTGTTTTGTCTTAAGATTAAAAGTATGTTTGTAAAAATGACTTTAATGTCCTAATATAACGAAAGCCTATAGCTCTGGATTAATATTAAACCTGTCTGGGAAACCAAAACAAGCAGCAGAGTGTAGACAGCACAAGACTTGATTTAAATTCAGCTTGCCTTTGCTTTTTTAAGTTCTAGTATATTGGCAATAGCAATAAAATATGTTGAGTGTTTATCATATCGCAGTTAAAATCACAATATTATAGTATGTTTTTTCTAATAGTGCAGCTTTAGTTAGCTTTAGTTATTTAGTGTAATGAGGCATCTGTTTTTTAGATCGTTTAGCTAGGGACTGTGTATGTTTTCAGTGGAGGGGAAAGCTGTACTGTGCCAAACAATGGGTTAGATATAAAGAGAAGGTTCTGGAATAATGCACTAACTGGATTAAATGATGCTGAAAAGCAGGAACGGCGTAACGGCCAATGAGGTGTAGCAATACTGCTGATTTACTGATCTGTGTCTTATGAACGTCAGCACGATGGTCAGCAACACTGGACACACAAACAATGGTCTGTTTGGTCTTTACTATCGGCAGACTATAATAAAACTTCATCTAGAATAAGTGCTGTTTGTTCAATCTGAATCTAAACTGTGGTGCTAAAGAGAGCGAAGATCATTTCCTCAAATACTTTAGCAGGAATTTTAAGATTGGTTCAAACTCTCTTCTCAAACTGGAATCCCTTCATCCGACAGCTTCCTCTGTGTCTTCTAAAGGGAGCATTCACATTTTTTAATTCTTCAATAAATAACAGATACTTGGCATGATGTCTTGTCAAGGATGTACTCTGTGTGTAAACCAAAATTAGTTTTGGTGTTTTTTGACAATATTTGCCGGGGAGAATAGAGTTTGTCGATTATGTTTGGTTTGGCAGCAGCGCATCATGGAAAGCACAGTGTGTTCTCAAACACGAGGTTTCTTTCCCTGTCATTCGACTACACTCGACACACAAGAACTTACGAGTTCCCAGAACTCCTCAGGTGTTGTTTGGCTGGATTTAAACCTTTGCTGGTCCAACATGGCGCCTGTGTTTTAGGAGCCCACTTTGTTGCCAAGCTAAATTTTAAGTTTAACTACAGTTAAGGCCATCTGAAAAAGTGGTTATCTACACTACAGTCAGGAAAAAGTACAAACTTTATCTCTTCTTTCGCTGGGGTGGTACCCTCAAAGGTTCATTTTTGTACCTTTATGGGTATACAACGCGTCAAAATGTTGTACTTTTTGGGCAGTGGTGTATTTTTAACAAAAAAGGTTGTGTACTATCATTACCCTGGCCCAAATGGCCATAAAAATGACAGAAGTCAGTAAATGTTTAAGTAACATGACTGTTATTACAATAAAATAATTTTGCATATTTATGCATAATTCCTTACTTATGCTTAGTATATAAAGTTACAGCATTATGCAACAATTTTTCTACATATGGACAGATTTCCATTGCTTTGACTGTAGCTGGGTTTTTATTAGGGCTGGGTAACGATTCAGATGTTCCAGATTTCAATTTCGATTCACAAGCTATCAAATCAATTTGATTTCGATTCTCGATTTGATTTTCTGTTCCGATTCTCGGGACGGTTTTTATACTCGATTCAACTCAATGAATATAGATACTATATTTATAAAAAAGAACAGTGAGTGGGTAATTACTAAAAAGAAATGAAAAGCCAAAACAATATCATCATCGTCTTGCTTGCGAAATCTAAAATGCTTCCATACTTCTGACTTTTTATGTGAAGGTGGCATTAACGTCGACGAATCACCTGAAACCGGCATTTTAAGCACCGAATGAATGCATGACAGGCTTGCCTCTCGCTCCTTTGTAACATCGCACAATGCAAAAAAGAGGGTGACATCTAGTGGAGAGGACTAGTAATTAGATAACGTTAATCTTACGTTCAATGGGTCTAATTCGTGAAACATTCGTAAATATATGAGTAAATATGTGAGTGATTTGCACGTAAACAGACCTTCCCGAAAACTCTCCTCCTGATTCACAAATACTTCATAAACGTCAGATTTGATAGTGTGTGTATGTGTTAATGAATTCCTATCAATCGTACATGGGACGCGCGTGCACGCTTATTCTCAATTACCATAAATACTGCCCATTAAATCCGACTGACAACTATATATGGGCATCATATTATGACACCAAACGAAGGATTTCAACATGTCTTCTTAAAAGCAAATGAGAGAGAAAAATTTATCAGATGCAGAAATTGAAGTTTTATTATCAAAAGTTAATTCAAAAAGTCAAATTTTATTTTCAAGCATACATAGTGGCGTCTCAGGTCCTAAAAAAAAGGAAGCTTGGCAGCACATTACAGATGCTGTTAATGAAATTTCATCTGTTAATCGAACTGAAACTTGACTGCAAAAAACGAATTAGTTAACTTCATAAAAATCTTATTCAAAAAAATATATATATATATATAATTTTAGAGAAAATACACAAGCAGTTTACATTTGAGCAGATTTAACTTTTCACAAAAGAACTGGTCTGGGTAGCCTGAAACAACTCATTAGTCTTCATTCTCGGCAAGAAAGTCTGCGCGTCTCTGAAAATACGCCTTTTGCGCAGCGCTCTGCCAAATCTATATATTAGCCATCTTAAATGTGTTATGCCTGATTTTGGCCGTTTTATAGGAAACAATTTCCTTAACAATTCCGTTTGCCCAGCCCTATTGAAATCAATAATGTATTTGATTAAAGTGTTCCGTTTGCAGATGCTATTACTGGAGCTTAAGTTAAAAGAAAAAACGTATATAATTACTGTATAATATTTTTTACAAAATGCTGTGTTATATGTACATGATTATGGCGAATTAAAATACAGCCTTATTGATGAGCAAAACGTTCGGATGTTAAACGCACCATTTACGCGTGGCTGGGAGCAGGTGTAGATTTCTTTCGTACTGTACCAACTAACATTTGGAAAATACGCACATTTTCATGAATCCGAAAATGTACGCCAAAAGGACTTTATGAACGATTTACACAAAAATTCGTTATGCTCGTGTTTCATGAATGAGACCCATTGTTTGCAAAAATAAATATGAAAAAAAAATCGACTCGTCGCCTTTGAGAATCGATTTTGAATCGTCCACGTAAAAAAAACAGATTAATCGAAAAATCAATGTTTTTTGCCCAGCCCTAGTTTTCATCACACTGAAATTATTTCGAAATCACAAAACTGTTTTTATGCTCGCTTGAGGTGGTTTTTGATTTTTGCGATAGAGGAAAAGTGAATTATTGGCGATGGAAACACATTTGCTGAATATATTCTGTACCTTAACCCTGCGTGACCCTTTAGCTGTATCATCTGTTGGTGTCTTTACCGTTATGGTGCTCGACGTCATCGCAATGTCCTTGCTGCTGGAGTCTGCTTTAAAAAAATCTGCATTTCTTTTTTGTTTCGCAGCAGCCGAAAATTGTTCCCTTGGTATGTTTCAATAGCAGGGGACTATTTTCAGGCACTACATAATATCATTGCGCCTCTTGCATCCATGTTACGGCAGCAAAGTCCTTGCTTATTACGCCAGAATGAGAGTATAGTTCCTAGCCATATCTGCCTAGAAAATCACAACTTTTTATTTTCCGTTGGTCTTAGTACACGATGTAACTACAGAAGAGTCAAGTTTTAAATAGGAAAAATATCAAAACTCTTTGGCTATTTTTAGGTGCGATGCTAATGGTCTAATCCGATTCAATGGATTATGCTAAGCTATGCTAAAAGTGGTAGTGCCAGACTCAGAGATCAGCTGAATGGATTCCAAAACGGTAAAAATCAAATTTTTAACTCTAGGGGAGCTGGAAAATTAGCATATTTCAAAAAAGTGGAGTGTCCCTTAAAGCAGTAAACACCCCCATGTATATACAGTAAATGTAGCCTACTATTAAAAAGCTAGTGATATGACGTAATATTATTAAACAACATACATGGAGGTAAAATCCACTTAACGCCACCTTCATTAAAATTAGATAATGATTTTACCGAATGCTCTCGGCACATTTTACATTCAGCAAACAGTTTCACTTCAAATCCGCTTAATCCCATCCTCAGACCATTCAGAAATATCGGTTTGTTGGCAGAATCTGTTAAATGCTACTCATAAGTTCCCAATCTAACGAATGTGAAATAACCATGCATCACATTGAATTCCTTGTGAGTACTTTGACCTGAATATAACCCGAATGTGGTAGCCATGTGCATGAATGTAAAAACATTTGAACAGCCAAGCTACTGTGACAACACAAAAAAGTACTACAGTCTATCTTTAGCTAGTTAAAACCCAACTCTCTCCATCATGCTCAGACTGATGGATACACACATTGTGCTCGTGAGCAGGGGGCTTTCTCCAGTGTTTGTCTGTGATCTTTGTAAAGGGTAAAAAAGCAGCTAGAGTCTCCAGAGAGCTTGAGAGTAGTCTAAGAGAGGGACAGATAGGGAAAATATCCAATAGTCCTGCTTGGAGAGGTGTAGAGTATCCTGAGAAAAGTGCCATGTACAATAGAGGCTCTGATGCAGAGTGTTTGAGGTGCGTGGTGTTGGGTTTTCTTGCCCTTCTGAGGCACAGGCCATTCCTTGTGCACCCAAGACTGGTGGAGATGGGTCGTTCATAACAGACTCTCTTCACACTGCTCCGTTCAGCTCCCCTCCTCACTGCCCGGCCGGCGTACTGGCACAGAGGCGACTATTGTACCATTTACCTCTTCTTCACATCTCGTGCTCTTTTCCATCATTCTGTGAGAAGGTGAGATTGAGAGGAGTGCTGAGGGAAGAATAGAGGATGACAAATAGACATGTGAGGGAACAGAAGAAAGGTTGTAAGAATGGAGGAACTCTGATCATATTTCTGTTAAAAGACTTGGATTGAATTCCGGAAGACTGCATTTAAGTTCACTTCCTGTACTTCTAGGAAGTTTTCCAGGAGCTTGTAAATAATAGCATGGGAATTTTGGTGCATGTGCTGCACTGTTACATGCAAATGGATACAATTTAGGCATTTTGTTTTTCCACTAAGCTGTCAAGAAAGTTTAAAAGCCGTTTTAGATGGAAAAGGATGTACCAGGTTACAGTAGGTTGGTCTTGCATAGCCAAACTTTTGAGGCATTTGGTTAACTGGGAAGCTTATTCTGGGGAATGTTAATATTGTGTATATCTCAAGAAGATGTGTTGAATGAGAAAGAGAGGTGTATGAAGAGTATGGGGAAGAGATGGTGGATGAGGAGGAAGAGTATGAAGAAGATGTGTTGAATGAGAAAGAGAGGTGTATGAAGAGTATGAGGAAGAGATGGTGGATGAGGAGGAAGAGTATGAAGAAGATGTGTTGAATGAGGAAGAGAGGTGCATGAGGAGTATGAGGAAGAGGTGGTGGATGAAGAGAAAGAGTATAAATATGATGTCTTGCATGAGGAAAAGATGATGGATGAGGAGGAAGATGGAATGTTGATGGAATGCTGTTTTTGATTCTCGGCATGCAGATGTTTTTCACTGCTAAAAGGGAGTTTGGAAACGTGTACAACAAAGCACAGGTGACATCATCATTTGGTTTGCTCAATGGTGCAAATCAAATGAGGGTAAAGTAATCTTGCATTTAGCATTGACGATGATAGTAACGATTGACCAATCAGTGATCTGCAGTGTTACACGCAAGGGGCAATTTTTTGTAACTCATCCGTTTGGATTATGTTAAGCCTTTAAGTTCTATAATAAGGGCATGGTCACTTGAGTGACAGGTGAATTGCCGAAGCTGTCACTACCGTCCAGCTAGGTTTCAGTAACCAGCCACCTCAGCTCTACCAACGTCCCACCTCTTTGCCCATTTTCAGTTATCTGGGAGTGATGCGCTGCCAAGATGGCAATGGAAGGGGACAGAGAATGCAAAACCATTTTTACCTTGTCTTTGTTGAATAATGGTAGTCTACCCGCATTCACAAACATACAAAAAGTGCTAGACATGCTAAACATCTGAGTCTCATAGAAATTCCTCTTTTAGAAATGTCAGCCCAGAAAACGGCCCAATCTGAAAAACTGATGCTTATGACATCATAGGCATCTCCCTGCCCCTCCACTTTAAAATAATTGGCTAAATTTTTTTAGTGGCAGCAAAGTCAGCCAATCAGTAATGAGAAGCCAGTAGGGGGAGCCAAATAGGTGCAAAATCACTTGTTTAAAACCCCCCACCCTAATAGAGCTATCTGAGAGAGGTTTTTAGGAAGCTTCTAAGGCATTACAGACCCAAACAAATTTTTTTTGTCTACATGTGACATCACAGAACAAGGATAAATACCCCGTTCAATCAATCACAAACCAATGGGTGACGTCACAGACACTATGTCCATATTTTTTAGGGTCCATGGTTACGCGTCATGTTTTGGCATTAGTAAGGCTCACTTGTAACCTCAACGGAGGGGGTACTAAAAAAAGTATTAGATACTAGGTACTGTACACAGTTGAACCCCCCTCCCAAAAGTGAGCTGTACCGAGCTTTACTATGCAATGGAAAAGTGGCAAATGTGGGGTTAGTTAATATATTTTGCATATAGTATTGTGACCCATGTGTTGTTATAGTTTCTTGATATTTTGATTTCCACGTCTTTCATGAGTTTTTCTTAGCATTTCAGTTTGGTAAATCAAAACATTTCACAGTTGAAGTTGTCATCTATAACTTGTTTGATCCAGTGCCATGAACCTTACCAAGTTTGCCAATTCCAAAGACTTGTTTTAGCTTGCAAGCTCCGTTTGTAGCAGTCAGGAAACTTTAGGTTTGATGTGGCCTACCAATAAAACATTGTGTACCCTAACATTTGGAGATTGTATTGTAGCCACCCAATCATTTGCAACTAGCAATTTAAGCCGATTCTTGGCAGTTTTATACTTCACTATACCTTAAACAAATTTCAGGTTCAGTAAGTTCCTTAACTAGCCGTGAGGTTTGTTTCTCCTCAGCTTTCCTCCTTTTTCCAGCATCCTTTGGGAAATGGTGGCTTTGTCAGTTGGGAATTATTTCTGTTTACTGCAAACACCTGAAAGGAGAACAGAGAGGAGATTAATCGCGAGAGAGAAGGGAATATCTGTTCAGTTTATTAAGATTTTCCCAAACTGGTCACTCTCCTCTCGTGAGAGGGCCTTGTAGCCAAACCTACAGTGGCTTTGGCATGGGATCACTCCATGTACCGTTATTATTAGTGCCCCGTTGCCCTTCCTGGTTGCCTGTGGCGACTGTTTTGCGGTCGCTGCGGGTTTCCATAGTGGCAGGCCTCATCCTGTGAACGGCTTAAAGGTTTAGATATAAATAAGCTATGCACTGAGCTGGTTTACATGCACCTGCGTGCAACACACTCTTTTTTAGCTATACTGCATTAGAAGACTCATATGCATGTGTTTTTTTTTTTTGCTTGCATATGCTCATTTCCTATTTAACATGAAGAAAAATGTAGCTATTACAGTAAATGGGGAATTCTGTGGCCCCCCTTTTCATACTTTGATGTTCCTAATCTCATAATTAGATTGAGAGTTTTGAGACTTTCTGCTTTGTGCCATTTTCTTCCTCTTTGTTTCTCTCTCCATTAATCCGGTTGGGTGGATTAATAAGCGTGGGCTCCCTTTTATCATGTGTGTGTCAATGGTAAACCATGCACTGTTTTCATGCCTGTTGATGCATGCTAAAGCACACTTACTCGGGGGTGTGGCATATTGGCGCGCTCGGTTGCGGTTTCTGAATCGGAGCACAAGAACAGACCGAGTCGCTGTGCAGCCTGAAAACAAGTCCATTTCCCATCAATATTCGTTCGTTCTCAGAGCGCTCCTAACGGAAGATTTAAGAAGCCAAGCTTTTGCTAAAATCATTTTTGGCTTGGTCCGTCTTCCACCTCCCACATCTTCCTTTTTCTTGTTTCCTGAGACGCTCCAGTGGATTAAAGTGCTATTTCAGATTTGTCTCGAAACATGGGGGCTCTCTGTTTAACTTGGCATTGAAAGCGTGTTAGACACTATTAGGCCGCCACTGATTAAATCTCGAGGTTACTCACTGTACCGGTTCTTTTCTTCCTCCAACCATAGCAACTGATATGAAGGATTCAATCCTGCTGGGTTTATGGGGCAGTGATAAGGGGCTTGTTATGATTTTTTTTTGCAGTTTTACTGAATAGATCTGAATGGAGTGACAACATTCCACAGATTGTCAAGGTAGCCAAGAATCTTTATCCGGCTCATATATTTTTAGCCTCGTTAGAAATGGCATTTAAGATTTAAAGCGGACATTAACAGAGTTAAGAGAGTAAAAGAATATGATAAACAGGATTTTTTACATTCTTAAGATAAGTGCTAGATCTAGTGTACTTTACTGTTCACCATGCAAACATTTTTTGGTCCTCAGACACAAACTAAACTTCAAATAAGAAGCATTTAGAAATCCATTCATTTACATACAGTACTCTTAAAAAGACATTGGGATGGTCAGAAAAGGAAAACACAAAATGGAAATGTTTTATCAGATATGTGCTGCATCCAAAATCGCCGCCTTCCATACTATAAAGTAGGCCATAAGCTACTACTTCGGCAAGATGTTGGAGTGTGCATTCGATGGACCCTTTACTATTCCTTAAGCCCTCGGGAGAGGAATCACCCAACAAAGAAGGAGAGCTACTGTATTATTAAAATATGTCAGAACACCGCAATCTCACCACAACCTGACCATACAAGCCAACCTGTTTGACTGTAGCCCCACTGTCGTCGTTAATGCAGGTTCAGTGGCAAACGGTTCTATATGGCATACTATTTGCCGCAACACACAAGACCACAAGAAAACGCCAAAATCTCACCGCAACCCGACCATACGTGCCAACCCGTTTGACTAAGGCCAGAGGCCCCACTGTCGTCGTTAATGCAGGTTCAGTGGCAAATGGTGGCAAACTACCGCAATTACCCAACAACACCGGTCTATTGTATAGGACTTGATGTTGATATCCCTTAATACTTACCTGAGGAATTGTTGCAACTCCGTGGGATGTTCAATTGAGTGATGGCACCCTTTGGGTTGTCAAGTGGGCACCCTCCTACCTGGGTGTTTCGCTGATAGGCCCACGACACCTCCAGAGAGTTGAATCCCAGCGTCCCAGGTTCACTCCCTAGGTGCCATCAACTCACTCAAAGACCCAGGAGGAGTCTTCTCTTCATCCACAGCCATTGGCTTCCTTTTTCCGCAGCCACGGAAAGGTCTTTGACTGCCTGCCGGTGAGCCTTTCCTCGCACTCCCATCTCCTGGAGTAGCCTGGATTGACAGCCCTAGTAAATCCTTGAGGTTAAATTACGCTTGTTTGACAGCATCCAATTTAGCGGCTCACTTGGTGTTATGATGACACAATATCATGTGATCTATTAACAGGGCGGATGTTGTACGTCCGAATTTCATTTACATTACCTATATTCATATTAGGGCTGTGCGATTTAGGGAAAAAATCTAATTGCGCATTTTTTGCCAGGAATTGCGATTGCGATTCGATTTGCGATTAAATTTTGTAGCATATGCAATGTGTATCTGCCTCTTTAGATGGTTAGATCTTACTGATACTGCTTATGGGTCTGGTGATTTAACTGTATTCTTATGTTTTTTTTTTTTGTTTTTTTGTGAAAATAAGGAAACAAAAACAAAGAAATTAAGAATATAATTAACACTTCTTATTGTATGAAATGTAAAATGATCTTTAGCTTGGACTAACACTGACACAGTATTTAAATAAGTGGGTTCATTATAGCTGCAACTTTAACAACAATTTATTTAATTTTATTTAAAATATTTAAATGGGTGACTGAGTTTTACTAGAAAGATTTGAATGCATGTTTGTTTGTTTTTGTAATCAAAGAACTGTAATACTCAACTTCATAACTATCAAAATATTAAAAAGCTACATTTGGGATTTTTTAAATGAATATAAAATCCAAATGCGTTCAATGTCATGTCATTTCATTCAAGTGACATTAGCAACCCAGTTAAATGGTATTTTAGTTTGTTTTAAATAAGGAGCCAGGCTTGTAAGCATTGTTGGGCGTGTGTGTGTGTGTAAAACGCATCATCCGTTTTGAGAGACGCGGGCGTGAAGTCTTGAGATGCGGACTTGCGGAGACAGGCGGGAGTATTTAATAAGCATAGAGACACAGGCTGTGCATGTGCGTCAAGTTTAAACACCTTGTCTGTTGTGGAAGACGCGCACGAAAAGTCTTGCGATGCAGACTTGCGGAGACAGGCGGGAGTATTTAATAAGCATAGAGACACAGGCTGTGCGTGTGCGTCAAGTTTAAACACCTTGTCTGTTGTGGAAGACGCGCACAAAAAGTCTTGTGATGCAGACTTGCGGAGACAGGCGGGAGTATTTAATAAGCATAGAGACACAGGCTGTGCGTGTGCGTCAAGTTTAAACACCTTGTCTGTTGTGGAAGACGCACGCGCAAAGTCTTGCAATAGGGAAACAGGCGCGAGTATTTAACAAGCATTGAGAGACACAGGCTGCGCGTATGCTTTAAATTGAAACCCCTCGTCAGTTTAGGAGAAGCGCTGTTTTGGTTGACGTGCCTCTCACGGAGAAAGCACAGACATACTTGCGCTGGCTCAATTGGACTGTCACAAAGCCTCTCTGCATATTTCTCAAATCGCATCATATCGCATCCTTTCGCGATTTGCTAATCGCAACGTTGCACATCGCGATTGCGGTTCGATTTCGATTAATCGCCCAGCCCTAATTCATATAGTATATAGTATGTCCTGTTTTAACAGTCGATGAGTAGGTTATTCATCTAATTTAACAAGTTCTGTCCCGGTATGCTATTTCAGACGCAGGATCTTTTTATGCAAATCTTGGTAGGGCAACATGAACCCAAGTTGGTCATTGTGGCTGTATATTTTGTTTTAATGATGCGTGTGTCTGTGGTCTGTTTTTGTGTACTTGATTTGTGATCTGTGGTTGTGTGCATTTCTAAAATGTAGTATAGTAACAAGTGCATTATAATGCTCTAAATGTATGTAGTAAAGGAAAAGTTGTTCAAAGTAAAATATACAGGTAATTGAACAATGTATTTAAGTAGATACCTCACTGATTTATAAGCTTTGATATGAAAGTCACAGTAGTAAGCTGACACTAACATACAACAAGTTTCTGTGGCTTTACATGAAAGGTTTTATACATCAAAGCTTCTTCAAATCATGCTTGTTAGGCAATGACTGGAATAAAGATGAGCTCTCATCCATCTAAGGATGGTTAGACATGATGAGTAGTGGTGACTGTGGTATTAACCTTTACGTTTTACTGTCTCCTCTCTCTTTAAGGTTTCTGAGCTAAATTCAAATGTGGGGAGGGGTAGGGGAACATCATAAGTGGATGATAAAGCCCACAGCTTTAGCAAGATCCTAAAAGAAGCCAGATGTCTAATGAGTTTGATTCTCAGCTACAGTCCAATTTAACACATTTCTTTGGAAAATTAAAGCTTGCTGTGCACACAGAGGCTGCTTTATAAAGTAGCAGTGATTACGACCACAGTGTGCATCAAGGCGGCCCAAAATCTCGGTACATTTTATTGATGCAGTAAGATTTTTTAATATGTAAAAGCTGCAAAAACATTTTTTTATTTAAGGCTTAAAATATCAAAATAAAAAAGATTATATTAGTAAAACTTATTGTGTGGCTTTTGACTTTGAAAAGTATGGTTATGCATGAATACCCTAATTTAGGTTTTCATTTAGCCAAAAAGAAATTAATCGATTAATTTGAAAAATAATCACCTGATTAATCGATTATGAAAATAATGGTTAGTTGCAGCCTCTCTTGGAATACATTAAACCTACCATCAGATAAATGAAAGACAAATGGGAACATCAATGCCTTACAGATGATAACATCTTGTGACACTATTGGGTTAGTAACCATATCTGGATTAGCGTTGATACAATCTCATTCTCAATTTCTTTCCTTTTTTGTATCTGCACATGCAGAACGTTTACATTTGATGCATACTTGGTGGGGTGCAGGCACTCAAACATCTCTAATGAGTGCACTCATATGGTTTGTATTAGCCCTGTCTGATCCTTGGTCCTTGAGGAAACAAGAAGGGTTGAGATCACTTCTGTAAAAAATGACGTACGGTAGACCACCGTAGAAATCCAATTGCCTAAACGGCTCTGTTTTCTAAAATTAAAGGGCCATGGGTTTCAAAGTACAGTTATGCACTAACCTACCGTTTTAAGGATGACTGTAGGGCACATGTTATGGTTTTGGGGTAAACGCAGTGCTGTTCACACGAGTATATGACATCCTTATTATATATTTCAGCCCGGCATGCACAAAGATGATCAGGGATATTGATCTGAAGTACCATAAGCACTGTTGATATATTTACTGTAGGTGTTTACTGTAGTAATATCTGTGTGTAATGTGTAAGTGTCTGGATGTCTCATACTGTACATACATATGTGTCCCAACTGTTGAATAGGTACATGTGCTTACCTGAATATTTAACGAATGCACATTTGTCCTACTGTTAAAATCTTTATGGGCTATGATCACAATGTATTTTCTTCTGAATCCTTTGGCAATCATAGATTCTCCATAAAAAAAACGTGATCGCAATATAACATCCGCAGACTCCTGGCTCAAGGAATTTAGATTTAATTTCTGAAGATTGCCAAATCCAAGCCAATAAAACCTTTGGACATGGCTCATATTGAGCTATATCTTCTTAATGTAATTTCCAGACTTAACAAAACACACGAGCTTCAGAACAATATGAGGACACAGACCCCTTGTCTCTCTTGTCTATGCTGATCAGCCTCCTACATGGCATATGCTGGTAGATAAACATTGCTTGGAGCTACAAATGTTGCTGTGGTCTCAGATACACATACAGCACACGCTCCAAAGTTTAATTTTAATATATGATAGGGGATGGTGTGTAGTCTTGTGGTCAAGGATTTGTATTGGAATCTCATGATGAGTTGATAAGACGAAAGCTCTCTGCGTGTATTAAACGTTCATTAAATTCTTTATCCCGGCCTTGGGTCATTCAGAAATACCACTATGTTGGCAGAATCCAGTCTTTTTTAAGAAAACCGGTCAGACGCACTTAGAGGGTTTTGCATCTGAGCTCTTAATATATTTGGATGATTCTCAGCATAAACAAGTACTGCGTGGGTTTGCAGACCAAAGCATCAATTTTAAACGATCATTACAGGTCCAGCATTAAATTACTGTTTTGGTGCTGGGGAAATACCTGTAATGCATAGCTCCTACCGAACCATTTAATAGTGCAAGAAAAGAAACGCTGACAACAGCATTTGTAAATCACAAATACAAGAAGTCATCGCCTGTCACGAGGAACTTTCTGCACCTCCAGCACTGCTTCAGTTTTGGCAGCCACAGGCAGACTGGACCAAGTGCCCAAACTCAAAGAGCGCAATGTTCATTTCTTTCCCTTGCATATGCTACACTGCGTTCTGTGATGCACAGTCATACCATATGCACCGCACCATATTAATCATGTGCCTTTGAGGCTCAAACTGAAATGTTATGGCGAACATGTGGGGGTGAGCGGCCGCATACAATCCCTGGCACGATGCGTGTGGTTTCCACATTATCATCATAAACAAAACCGTGGCACGTCATTATAAAAGGCTCTCATACAGCGAATAGCTTTAGGGAAATGAAAACATTATAAAAGCAGGCTGAATCTAGTCTTTATACAAAGAGTCATGCAACATTTGCGACACACCAGTCGGAGTATTAGTGATGTCATGTAATATTAAAACAATATGATGTTCATATACTATAATTATTCTCTTTCGTCTTTTCATTTACTGTACAATCAGCTATACGAAGGTTTTATGGGCTGTGAAAATTTTTGAACATCCCTTGGCTCACTTGGAATCTGTCGACTTTGTGTTTTCTGTGACGATCATGAGGATAAATCAGATTACAGCATGGTGCAAATGCATTCGACTGAGTGTTTGTCAGTAACGCATTTATTAATACTTGAAAGTTAGCATTTAATTACTTTGTAAATGGATATAAACAGAAGACCTACAGCTCCTGTGATGCTTTGTTTACAGCAGAACACCTACTCGCCTGCAGCGTCTGAAAATAGTGAACTTGGGAAACACTACTAACTTAACTGGATTTTTCAGAGGATTAGCTGTACAAAGCAAAACAGCTCAGCAAGCTGAGGCATTCATTTGCATTTATGCATTTGGCAGATGTTTTTATCCAAAACAACTTGCAGTACATTACTAGTGTACATTTTATCACTGTTTTCCATGGGGTTCAAACACATGACTTTTTGCACTGCTGACACAATGCTGTAATTCTACAATGAAATGCAGCGTAATAGGAAAGATATGTTGTTGGCAGGTACGTTTTATTTGAGCGAAATTTATTTTGTGCACTTTCAAATGAGGAGTTGAGATGACTCCGTTTTTAAAATGTTTGTCAAAACATGTTTATTATTATGTTATGTTTTTATTGTGTATGACATTGATTTAGTGCCAGTTCTTGGTTGGTGTGCATGTGCGCTATTCCGGATAAAATGCCCATATAAGGACTTCCACTGTACTTTCTGCAATGAAATTGCCCATAAAAGAAATAGAGCCAGATTGTTATGTATGAATCTTTCATGTTTATAAAAACTTTTAGAAACTGACAAACCCTGGCGAAGTGCATTCAGCACAGGAATACTTCACACATCCAAATTCTTTTTTGACACTTTGCCTATGTTTAGCATGAGGAATTCAACAGTATTAAAGGTCCCGTTCTTCCTGATCTCATTTTTCAAACCTTAGTTAGTGTCTAATGTTTCTGTTAGAGCATAAATAATACCTTCAAAATGATAAAGTTCACTGTCAGGAGATATATTTTCTTTAGCGGAAGTCTCCTTTCAAAGCCAGCGAATGGCAGGTTTGGACTAGAAGTCTTCTCGGGTCCAAGGAAATGTACCCGACCCAAATCCCCTTATACCCAAACTCGACATGCAAAAATATTGTTTTTTTTTTAAATAAAGACCTGACCCGAGACAAACCCGAGACTCCCACGCAGCAGTCAGACAGAAAGAAACTCTGGTGTCCTCGCAACTAATTTGGCGAGCTGCTCCATTTGTTTTACTTTGTTATCTGACGACGACACCAAGGTAACCGTTAAAATGTACATTTAAAATGGACTAACATGTCTGTCTCAACTACAATTAACCTACCGCCAGTCACACAATGTCGCAAGTGCTCTTGGCAAACAGATGAGAGATTTGAAAACGACATTGACGCACACACGCGAGAGAGTTCGGATCTTCTCATGTCCGTTCGACAAAAACACATTCATTTTAAATGATCCGAGACCCGATGCAGCTTTTAGACTCAAACCCAATCGGGTCTCGGGGTGGACCTCGGGTTCTCAGATCTAAGTGGACCCATTTATTGGTTTATTGGTGAGGAGCTTCAAGAACACACACATTTTTGATGTTTAAATTGTTTGCACAGCCACATTTCTTAAAAATGAAGGTGCTACACAATGCCATAGAAGAAACATTTTTGTATGATGACAACAGATGGTACTGTTAGGCTTACAGTAGGCATTATGTTGGTCATCTTAACACACCCATACATAATGTATTTACTATAGTTACTTTTACTACATTTAAACTTTAGTTGCTGTGGTAACTTGATTTTTGTCACCACTGTCATGAGTTAAACTCTGAGATCTTAAAGTCTTATAAAGTAATTGAATATTATTATTTTACAAAGAGACAACTGTAGTAACTGGTGTTTTGGTGGAAGATTTGTTTTAAGGGGTAGGGTTAAGATTTGTGTTTGGGTTTGTGTGTACAGTTGTAATTATAACTAACTTTTATATCATAACAATAGTCTAAGGTATTTCCTCAAGAAGATAGGCAGGTACAGTAAGTGTATGTGCGCGTGTGAATGTTTATGTATAGTGCCGTCCTGGGGATGTTTAGAAACACTGATTACAGTCTATGAAAGCTATCAGATGCACTGAACTGTGCCAGCCGGAGGAAACTTAAAAGCAAGTCTGTGTGTGTGTGTGTGTGTGTGTGTGTGTGTGTGTGTGTGTGTGTGTGTACTGTAAGTCTGTGATTGCACATCAGCTTCCTTTCCTTCTCATAACCTCAGTCCAACACAAACACAGCTTACATCCTCACACACATACACAGGGCAAGAAGGGAATGCACCCGTAGCAAACTAAAACACTTGGCCAACTCTATAAATGGTCAAGCCCAGACACAATCGATCACTTTGGAGTTGTACCCCATCAGTGGTTGCCAGAAAGACAATGTCAAGTGCAAGTCAAATAATGAAGTATAACATTTGCATGTCGGCTATTCTTTAGCCTTTCCCGGGTACTTAAGTGTGTTTCTCTCTGCCATTTGGCTTTTGTTTGTGTGCATCTGCATTCCTGGCGAGCATGTTGATGGGCACCGCGTCTGGAGGAAAGCCAGTATTGTACCAGCACAGTGAGTTATCGCCATACGCTTCAAGCACAGTGATTTGTGTATGGCAGGTTTTCAGCAATCTTTTTATCTACATGCACCTAAGTCCTGGAAAATTCCTGTTTTCCTACCAACACTGTGTTATGTCATGGTCGTCTTTGTCGGCCTAGTTGGTCGTGTTTACTTAATAGTCATCACTGTTATCATCGATCATATTTGGATGAGGAATATAAACACAATCCTACACCGTTAAATAACTTTCATGCCCCATTTGGGCTACAGACATAAATGACACCGCTAGCAGTTTGTTGAGAGGAGAATTTATTTCCTATATGATCGGAAGTACGATAGTCAACTGATGGATGATAAAACAAGATGCCAAAGAAGATAAAGTGAAAAGTTAAATTGATAGAGGAACCAGACTAGGGATGCAGCGATTAACCGATTTAGTATTAACCGCTCTTTAAAATGTCAGGGTGCGTAAAGGCTCCTTTGCACCACGTGTTTCTGTTTCACGCACGCACACACAAACCAGATCCACGAACCACCAAGAGGCGCGTGCTTCATGATACGAGAGCGTTTCAAAAGAATAAGCGCATGTGATGCGTCTATTGGTTGTTCTTGGTTATGGTTTGTGTTGAACGCCTGTTTGCGCACGTGAAACAGAGCCACACTCCAATCGGTCTGTGCAGCATTAAAAACCTCCTTCTCACAGGTCGCGGATCCAAGCATGGACGCTGGTGGTCTGACTGACTGCATTTAATAGCGTTTAATTATTTTAACTTGTTAATGATTAATGAATTAATAGCATGCTTGTTAATGCTGCCAGCCCTAATATTTATATTTGATTTTTGTGTAATATTAAGCTGTCAAAACGATTCGCAGTACCTGGTCCAGGATGACCCTGTGTTATTATTTGTTTTGAGAGGTTCTTATCATTTTTACTAAAACTTCAAACAAACCAAAATAATAGACATTTTCAGTCCATTATATAAAATTACATTTGTTAAAAAGATCAAATGAATATAGGTTTCAAAAGGCCGCTATACTATTCGATCAAAAGCCAGCTAGATTTTTTTTCTTTTTTTTGTCTAAGAATTGTAGAAAAATATACAGACTAAAAATACAAAAGAATTTAACAATTGTTTAAAAGTGTGTTTATGTGATTTTATCACAGACTGTAAAAAAATGATGGATGTAGTGTCCATGACGTCATCCATAGGTTTGTGAAGAGCTTTTATAAAGCTTAAATTAGGCAGTGCCTGTTGTCGCTATCTTGGCCGCACGTCACCGCACATCACTCGCCGATAACCGAAAATGGGTGAAGATGCGAGAAGTGGGTTGCTGAAACCATGTCCGCCTAGCCCGACTGTAGTGACAGCAGTGTCAGTTCACCTGTCACTCAAGTGGCCACGCCCTTAATTATGCAGAACTTTAGGGCTTAATATAATTTAAATGGATGAGTTACAAAAAAATTCACCCCTCTCTCTTAGTTGTCATGAAGGGCAAAATTAGCTATACAGACCAAAAACACTTTTTGTACCAGGTTGTAAACATGTTTTCTACAGTAAAGTTGGGCATTTTAACATGAAGGTCTATGGAAATTGACTCCCTTTTGGAGTCTGCCTCTAGCGGTCAGTCGATGAATTGCAGTTTAAATCACTTGTGTATTGGCTTCATCAGAGAGATTGGAAGGTTGCCCTCGGATTTTATACATTAATGTTGTAAAATAAATGAATCCATAATAATCGTACATTTGTGATTATTCATCAGACTATAATCATACCAACAAAATCTATAATCGTGCATCCCTAGACCAGACCTTAATCTAGAGCCCAGAATGTCATTTAAGGGCCGGCCACACCAGACTTTATGTATGCAAATATTTTTCAGATGTTGCTGCGAATATGGGC
This sequence comes from Paramisgurnus dabryanus, assembly GCF_030506205.2. Taxonomy (NCBI): domain Eukaryota; kingdom Metazoa; phylum Chordata; class Actinopteri; order Cypriniformes; family Cobitidae; genus Paramisgurnus; species Paramisgurnus dabryanus. The sequence goes on along the minus strand of NC_133347.1, from coordinate 25,991,670 downwards.
AGGGAGTGCTTCATCCATCTTGGCTTTTCAGTTGAGAAAGGTCACGCTGTGATAACTATGTTAACCCTGATTCTCAATGAATGCGTTAGCCTTCATAGTCTTATGCCGATTAATCTTAATAAACTGATTATGTGTGGAGTCATGTTAGTGCATAAAAGGTAGTTTTTTGCTCATTACCCCAACTTGTCGCAGTTTTGTTCATGTGTGCATGTCTCCGGGTGTGAGGTTATGGTATGTATAGGTTATGCAGACATGAGAAGATTATACAACAGTAGAGCTTAAAACCAGGTTTTTTGGTACGACTATGTGCTATAGTTGGTGATGTCACTGCCTGCGAGAAACCTGACAAATCTCCAAATCCCATGTAAACGCTGTTGTCTGCAACGCTGTTTGTTGATTTGCATGTAAACGCATGAAAACAGGTTTCTATAATAGGCAGATTTTTGATAGTTATCCACTTATTCTGTTCATATAAACGCACTCAATGGTCTTAAATCTAATTCAGCATTTTAACTATCCACCAGGTTATGCTCTGTCTGCTTCAGTTTGTGATGAAGCGCTTGGCAATGTCCACTGCCAGATATTAAAACTTACGGATGAGCAAGAGATCTGCCTTCTATATGGCAGTCTTGTGTCAGCTTGTATCAAGAAACCGCAAAATCAGTCTGAGTGCATTCATTAACACTCATTTGTTTTAATCCTTAATCATTGGTCATTATAAGGTTTAACCTAATTTCTAACCTGTCAGCTTTTAAATAGCTTGAAGGGCAAGAGATAAGTGGGGCGTAGATAATTTTAAGATTTTTTTTCATAGCACTTGTGGTTTGCCTCACGTTTAAAACAAGTTTTAATGGCCTGGGACTTTGTTTACACAAATAAATAGTAATAATGATGCTTGGTTTATGAATGGTTACAAATTCAAGCCTTTTAAAAATGTGTGTGGCAGTTAAAAAAAGAAAGAGATTTGAGGTATGTGTGTGTTTACTGAAGTAAAAAGCACATATTGTACATCAGCTCCTTGATTATTTAAAACTATACCATTAAAGCAAATTGCAATCCAGCTTGAAAGCAGTTTCCTAACTTTATTCAAACAAACAAAGGCACACAAAATGTTACCTTTTTTTAATTATATAAATTTAGGCAAACAAAAGTACAAGCGAGTGTACTGTATGCGTTAGCTTTTCCATTATGTTCATGTTGAAAGGCCGGACACCATCTCTGCCATCCAGCAGATGTTTAGACTGCAGGACATTTTCTAATGGTTTGTTTTGATGAGGTGGGAATGAGCACTTTCCTTCTCGCAAGTGATTTAAATAAACATCTTCATGTTTTGGCTGGAAGAAAGTTTGACTGTAATGAGTGAATAACTCATAAAAACCAAAATAAATAAAACCAAAACCTAAAAGGAAACATTATGGGAGGTGAGCCCTTGTGTCCTCATAAAACTGATGATAGACTTGTATAGGACTCCCCCTAGTGCTCAGACTCTTGTTATACACTTCCATGTAACAGTGAATATCTGTTTTATGCATGATTTAACATCTTTGCAAACTTGTATTACCTAATTAAAAAATATATAAAGTTACACCTTAATTTTGTTAATTTATGAAAACTATAACAAGTAAAAAAACATATTTTCTTTATGTGTGCAGCAAACAATATACAGTACACTGTCAGAAGAACCGTACCCTTTAAAGCAGTAATTCTTAAAGTGTGGTCCCCCCAGTGGTCCACCAAAGATGACCTAAACTAGGCAAGTGTTTATATAATCGTCACTTATTTAAGTAGATTTTTAATGCTCTTGCGAAACTGATATCAGTTCTTGCCATTCTGTTTATTAACGTAAAAATGGATCGGTGGCTAAACCAAAGAGAAGTCAAAAGAAAAGATGAAGCGTCAGCTGAAAGCAGCTAAAATCTACAGATCTATTAGTTTTGTTATGCACTAGTTTTTGTTTCATGTGTAAAATCCCTGTAATTTCAGTAATATTGGACATTAAGGGGAACATTTTTTTTCAAATGAAATAAAAATCATATAATAATTTCTGAACACATCATTGCATTTGTGTTTAAATAATTAGTTTTTGACATGAAACAGTTGCATAATAAACTTAAATTTAGCTTATCCTTCCTATTTTTTGTTTTTTGGGGGCGTGTAAGAGTGGGATTCTGTAAAGTGGTCCTCAGAAAAAAATTGGAAGATAAAGTGGTCCTTGGGCTGAAAAAGTTTGAGAAACACTGCTTTAAAGGGATAGTTTGGCCAAAAATGATATTAAACCCATGATTTACTTACCCCCAAGCTGTCTGAGATGCATATGTCCATCGTCGTTCAGACAAACACATTTTCATTATTTTAGAAAATGTTTTAGATCTTTCAGTTAATCAAATGTAAAGTTACGGGGTCCACGTCCTTCAAGCCCAAAAAATGTGCATCCACCCTTCACAAAATAAATCTAAATTTGGATATTTCTACAACAAAACTGCATGGATTACTCTCAGAAGGCTTTTGTTTATCATCGTGGAGCCGTTTATTTTGTGAAAGATGGTTGCACATTTTTTGGACTTGAAGGACGTGGACCACATAACTTAACATTTGATTAACTGAAAGATCTAAAACATTTTCTAAAATAACTGAAAATGTGTTCGTCTAAAAAATGATGGACATATGCCTCTCGGACGGCTTGGGGGTGAGTAAATTGTGGGTTTAATATTATTTTTGGCTGAACTAATCCTTTAAAATGTCCTAATATGAACCATTGATGTACTAAAATGTATTTTTTGGGACTACTATGTACCTTATGAGGTACTAATTTGAATTCTTTAAGTGCAATGGTGTACTTTTCGAAAGGGTTACTGCCCTAGTGACAGCTAGGGACCATTATATGACCATTTTAAAGGGGTCGAATTGCATTGCACACAGCCACTGATCTAGAGTCAGCTTTCCCCATCCAGCTAATTATAGTCATGCCTTTTGTAGACACTTTTGTCCATAGCAACTTACAGTGCATTTTTGCCATACATTTTTATCAGTATTTGCCTCCCACCAGTAAATCGACCCCTTTGCTAACTGCTAACACAATGCTTTACTAGTAAAGCTATATTAAATAATGTTAAAGCAGAAGATGTCTAAGTGACGATTTGAATTTGGGTTAAAATGGACCCTAGACCAGCAGTTATGTGTAGCTTTAAATCGGTAGCCATCGATTTAAATAATTGTATTAATAATTTGTATAACTGCATATCTATGCATATACAAACAGACAGACATATGTTTTTTGGCCAAAAGAAAGCCTTGCACAACCTCCAGCATATGAATTTATTTGTTGGTTTGTATAAACATGTGAATGAATTACATTTATGCATTTAGCAGACAAACTTTTATTCAATGTGACTTAAAGTGCACCTATGTGATCCATGAAGTGTTCCCTAGGAATCAAACCCATGACCTTTAGGATTGGCTATACTAGTAGATCCACATGAATATGATTTAGAAATAACATTAGTTTATAATAATCGATTCTCTGCATGTATTCAAACTTCATCATGTGATGGACACAGCAGCTGATAGTTATTTTGGAGTGGGTGGAAATGCATTTGGCTTCACTTTCATCAAATTTGGTGTGGCGAGCCAAACACCCCCGGGTGAAACTTGTCATTTCATGGCTTGGGAACAACCTCCCTTATTTAAGAGCCTGCATGGGGAATTTCGTACAGCTGGTGTCAGAAGATTTGCCCAGGATAACATCCATCAGCAGTATAGGGCCAAACATCTGCGAACATGCTTTTCTCCAGCGCTCGCATTTGTCTTTGCCAGCACAGACTTCCACCAGACAGAAACGACCGTAAGCAGCTCCGCATGACTCGCACGGAAGACACTTCACGCAGCTCTTATACGTGTTGACTTGAAATGTGAAATTGATTTTTCTTGAGTATCCAGAGGCAAGAAATCACTCTTAGATCACGGTCAAAGATCAGTCGGACACTGAAACCAGCTGAGATGATGACAGATGTGAATATTTGAAATTTAAGTCAGAATTAGTATCGGGTTTTCATCTGAGGTGAAAATTTTCTTGGGTTGTCTTGACATGTGTTGTTGGGCCACATGCATCGTATTGTAAGCATCTGACAGTTCGTTTCTCCCACCTGTTTATCTTTTAAAAGTCCACCGTTTACATTTTAGCGCCATCTAGCAGTGAGATTGTGAATTGCAACCAATGGCTCAGTCCACACAGCTCACTCCGTTTCGAAAAGCATAGTGAAGCTACGGTAGCCCACAGGACAAACACATTGTCGACAACATAGTGACCGAACACATATAGCAGTTTGTCCATTTAGGGCTACTGTAGAAACATGATGGCGACTTCCATGTAAGGAAACCCGCAGTGTGTGTCGATAAAAATGGCTCATTCTAAGGTAATAAAAACAATACAGTTCATTATGTAAGGTCTTTATACACCACTGATAATATAGTTATGTATATTATGTATATGTAAAAAAAAGGATCTAAATTCAGACTGGCTTGATTTTAGGAGACTGCGTAATGCATGCACGGTTGCAGTCAGAAAAGCTAAAGCTGAGCATTTTCTTACACAAACAACTAATAATTTAAACATTTCAACAAGATTTTGGAAAAGTGTTAAATCATTAACTAAAAATAGTAAAGGTATTGAACTTCCATCATGTATTAATAAGGGCTTTGATATAATCATTGATAAATTAAATATGCTCAATTGTTTTAATAAACACTTCATAGCTTGCGGATTTTTGTTTTTATTTAGTTAATGGTGCTCATGTGAACACTTTGACTTCAGTCAGAGAGCTTACTGTCTAGTCAATCTTTCAACTTTTCACCAATTGCAATCTCTGAAGTGTGCAAACCCCTTAAATCTTTAGATGCTTAAAAACCGACAGGTCCTGATAATTTAGAACCCTACTTTTTAAAGCTAGCAGCTGATTTTATTGCCCCACCTCTGTCTTATATTTTTAACCTTTCACTTGACTTAAATGAAATTTCACTTATATGGAAATCAGCTTTTGTCCTTTCGCTGTTCAAAGGTGGAGATCCCACACACTCAAATAATTACCGGCCCATTTCCAAGCTGTCAGTCTTGGCCAAAGTCTTCGAAACATTTGTCAATAATCAATTAAAAGAATTTATGTCTTTTAATAACATCCTGTCTGATTTTCAATCTGGTTTTAGAAAACAACATAGTACAACTACGGCAACCTTAAAGGTTTTAAATAATTTTATTGAATCTGTTGATAATAAGAAACTTTGTGCAGCTTTATTCATCAACCTATCAAAAGCTTTGATACTGTGGATCATACTGATACGAAGACTTATGGATATTGCATTATCTAAACCTACAATTGGCTGGTTTAATAACTATCTTTCAAACAGAACTCAATGTGTACAGGCAGAAGGAATTATCTCTGGTTCACTCAATGTTACTAAAGGAGTGCCACAGGGGTCAGTCCTTGGACCACTTCTATTTACCATGTATATAAATAATATTGATCAAAATGTTCATAATGTAAAGTGTCCGTATTACACAGATGATACGGTTATTTATAGTTCAGCATCCACACTAGGGCTGGGACAACGCGTCAACGTAATATATTCACGCAAAATATGCGTGTCGATTCGTCAGACCCAAAAAGGCGGCACCGTGGAGTAGTAGCAACGCGAGTGGCTCCAGTCCATGCCGGCTTCACAGCAAGTGTGAGCAGTACGTAAGCGGCGCATGTTTTTTCAGCGCCCATGTTAACAAGCATGCACCCTGCCGCATGAGCAGCGCGAGCTCGCTGCTCTGTAGCAACAGTTCTGCAATCGTTTCTGCGTGGGTTCTGCTACGCTGCTCAAGCTCATTTAAAGTGAAAGTGCTTTGTTTGTGGTTTAAATGCTTGTGGATTGACGCGAGAGTGTCATTTGACCATAAAATCATGAATGTGATGCCAAGTGTGTTGACTTTGCTCATGACTTTGAGCAATTTAACAGAAAGTAATGAAATATGTAAAAACACACTGTTACCAGAAGACTGCGCTTTTATTCACTCTCTGTACAGCAGTAAATGAGTCCTCATCTATCTTAATAAAGTTAAGAGAAAGAGATTTAATAATGTATGTGCTTCTTACGTCTAATTGTGTTTATATCTGTAATTACATGGACTAGAACAGCCCGAAAACAATGTGGATTAAACAAATCAAGTTATAAGAATTACACTGTGTGACCATCAAAAGGCACATTGAAGAGGTTTTGCTCATAAATGCATGCAAAATAAAGTATTTTGAACTTGAGATTTTTATACGGTTACTAAACTGCACAGTATGAGCTGCAAACGCTTTATTGAATGCTACCTCTGTCTAAGAATCCATTATTTTGCACTTATATAGTATAGTCTTTTTTATTTTGAAATTTCAAGAGCAATCAACATATATTGAAATGTTTACATTCAGATATGTAAATCAACATGTATAAATTGCTATAAGTTAATTAATGGGGAGATAATCGAGAATCGAATCGAATCAAAGTCGAATCGGACTGATAAAATGAATCGTTAGATTAATCGATGCATCGAAAAAAGAATCGCTAGATTAATCGTTTAAAAAATAATCGTTTATCCCAGCCCTAATCCACACCCAATCAGGCTCTTTTGCTAGGTTTAAATGTTGATAAAAACAAAATTTGTTGTTTTCTAAATCCAAACCAATCTCAAAGAATTATCTTCTGCCTACTACGTCTCAAGGTTTAGAAATTGACGAACAACTGGCGAAAAGATTGAAAGTGAAATTGGGTTTTTATTTTAGAATCAAATCCTGTCTTTCCTTTAAGGCAAAAAAGAGGCGACTTTTATGTCTGTACTGGATTACGGTGATGTTTGTATATGCATGCATCTTTACAGTGTTTACATGCTATTGATATTGTTTATCATGGTGCATTGAGGTTTATAACAAATCTTAAAACCCTCACTCATCACTGCGTGTTGTATGCTCGGGTTGGTTGGTCTGCTTTGTCCATACATACATTTGTAAAAAGTATGCTTGTAGCTATAGCCTCCAATCACAATAATTATTTTTACTGTCTGTTCCAGTGGTACGTACTGAATGTGGGGAAAAAGGCATTTAAATTTGCTGCTCCCTCTGCCTGGAATTGTTTGCAAAGTGCTCTAAATCTGAGGACACTGGTTCTGTTGGACACTTTTTAAAAAACTTTTACATGATTTGGAGAATGAAACATCGGGCTGTAGATGTTTTAATTAGTTTAATATTGATATTGAAATTTGATGTATTTGCTTGTGTGTGTGTGTATATGTGTATGTATTGTTGATGTTATTTGTTTGAACTCAAACGTGCTAAATGTCAATCTTGGCCAGGACGATCTTGTAAAAGAGATTTTTAATCTCAATGTGCTTTCTTTCCTGGTAAAATAAAGGTTTAATAATAATAATAATAATGTATTTCTGTCAAGAGATCCTCCTGAAAGTTACACAATGCAGCTTTAAGGAGCGCAATTTTGGGCTTCAAGTAGCCCTTAGTAACATTTTATGCCTCTGTAGCTTAACTTGCATTAGCAACACAAGGGTCAAGGGTTTGATCCCTAGGGAACACACATACTGATAAGATGTTTAGCTTGTAATACGATGTAAATCGGCTTGGATTAAAGCATCTGCCAAACGAATGTAAATATTACATAGCAGTTGGAAGTTAGGCAGACTGTTTATTTGCAGACTGGTCTGGTTCTCAAGCATCTTTCAAATGCTGTTTTTAAGCCTGTCAGTAATATGAAATATATAGATCTCAATTGATTTCAGGCCATTACTAGATGAGTCTAGTAGGTTTTAAACATTCCTGCATTTTTTTATGGCAAAAAATAAATGCAGGTGTTCTGCTAAAGGACATGTGACCTTTCACGGAAATGCAACTTTCTGAAGTTCAGCATTGTTTTACAAAAATGACGTGATCTGTGGATTTCATTATCCTTGTAAAAATACTAGGGTGGCGGTTTTTTGCCCTTTGGACTTTGTGAGCACACCTGTAGACATCAACTGTAGACATCTCTAAGCAACTGCAGGTGCTTTGGCCTGGGGTCAGAGACAGTGGGAAGATCCTGCAATTGCTCAGACCAGATGTCTGAGCTCACGCATACACAGACTTGTTTGCGGATGAAAAGATTTCTGTTACAGAATAAACTCGAGTGAAAACTGCATTTTTCTGACACTGTCTCTCTTTTTTTGTGTAGGAGATCTCTCCTGTGGATTACCGAAATAACTCCGTGTCAAGTCGGACTCCAACTCCCCCCGGGCGATACTCGCCACTCAGCCCCATCGAACGAGAGATACCCATTTCACCACGCCGCAGGTACACAAATCTTCACCTTTAAAGGGGACATTTCACTTTTTTAAGATGTCAATTAAATATTTGGTGTCCCCAGAGTATTTATGTGAAGTTTTAGCTCAAAATACCATATAGATAATTTATTATAGCATATTAAAATTGCCACTTAGTAGGAATGAGCAAAAATTTGGTTTTTGGGTGTGTCCTTTAAAATGCAAATGAGCTGATGCAATGCAAACACTGATCGCAATAACGGTGGTTTGTTGAAATTGAAACACAATTGTGTTGTCAATTATTTTCTCTCTCTCTACACTCAATGGCAGTGCCGTGATGGCATAGTTGCAGATATAGGGGTGGTATTATTATATTAATAAGATCCCCTTCTGACATCACAAGGGGAGCCACATTTCAATTACCTATTGTTTCACATGCTTGCAGAGACTAAGTTACTGGGTTGATCTTTTTCACATTTTCTAGGTTGATAAAAGCACTGGGGACCCAATTATAACACTTAAACATGGGCTTAATATACATCTTCTGAAGAAAAACAAAATGTTTTTGAGTAAAACTATTACAATAGTATTTTGAGCTGATTTAGCGATTTGATACATCCATGAAGAAAGACTAAAATGGAAATTAAAATGCACCGGCATGTCGATTACATCAAATCTGATGTGGATAATGCTGAATGTCTTGAGTACTTGTCATACGCGTGGTTCATGTTGAGGCACTCAAGAATGAGATTCGACATTATCAGTGGGCCGCCCTTTTCATATTTGACTGAACTGTTCCTTTAACAAACTCAACTACAGTACTATGTTTTTTGTTATTTGTCTAAAGTTGATATGGGAAATGTTTACTGTACACAGTGATGATTATTTGTTTTCGATTAAATACTGTACTGTAAACCGTTTCCATGCAGTGAAATCACAAAAAACTTTACTTTGCCTCTTTCTTTTAGCCAACTGCAATGATTCATAGCCTGGCAGATGGCCCAACATATATCTTTAGTTACATTTTTTGCTATTGTAAAGGATTATATCATTTCTGCCCCTAATTGGTCCCCCAAACCCTCTCACACACCATCTACCCCGCCCCCTTTTTGCTTATCCAATAAGATCATGTCAGTTTCAGTGACCACACCCCCTTTCAGCTGTCAACCAATACGTGGTTGCCTATACCCATACCTTTTAGACTCTCAGCTTTCATGAGACTCGACATATAGGTGTGTGTGTGTGCGCGCATGTGTACTTTGCCTTCTGGTGTGTATGTGTGTGTGCGCGTGCTGTATGTGTGTGCAGTTAGACTTCAACAAGAGTTGAACTAAAGGAGTTTGTCTTTGCTGGTTCAAGGTAAGACATCTTCCTAAAACTAAGAAAGCATATGACTTAGGAAGCTACTTTGAGGGGGAAGAGGAAATTTTGTAATCCGAGACTAATGTTGTGCTTTCTTTTGAGCGTTTAGAGATTATGATGCTGATGTCGACTGTTTCGACTGCTTGTTTGAAACCTGTTTAGTGAGATGTTTAATGGTGATAATTAACCGTTTGGGCAAACTTAACAGTATGCATGTATAGTAGCACAATTGTATATAATCATAATGAATGACAATGTAAAAGTAGTTATGAATATTGATGTGCCATGCTTCGTGTTGGCTGTGGGTTTCATTATATCAAGGGTGAAATATCATTATCAGTTTAGACCCTAAACAAGAAGACCCAACCATAAACCGTCATCCCGGGCCCTGTGAATTTAAGCAGAAGTCCTGTGGGGAACTTAGGGGTTCAGGGAGAGCTTAAAGCGGAAATTCAAACTCGCTGTCTGGTTTCAATTTGAAGCATGTTTCATTGAACAGCCTGCATACAAGCATGATCTAAACAACATTGGATTCATGTTGTGCATTGGTGATTTGTTACAAATGTGTTTTGACATTTATGCATTTGGCATAGGCTTATATCCAAAGCAACTTGCTTTTCATCATTACTTGTCTTCCTTGGGATCGAACCCATGCCCATATGCGCTGCTAACACAATGCTCCATCAATTGGGCTTTATAGGGAAAATATTCTTAATAAATGATATAAAAGCACACTTTTCTTTGCTCAAATACTAGCACACACAATAACGTGTTGACAAGTCATGCAGGTTTCTTGTGACAGCCACACCCAGATACTCAGTGAGCCCTCATGACACTTCATGGACATCCTCATAGCAAATCGGTTTGGCTGTATGTACTGTTCCACCTCTTTCTCATATTACAGTAACAAACTGTACAGCAGGCGCTTCTTTTGAGGTCAGAGTCACGTTTGATAGTTGTGGCTTTTGGTTAATCATCATTGTATGCAACAGCAACCTTGAAAACCTTGTTTTCATAGCCAACAGCAACCGGACTGTCATTGCAAGGCCACAGTTGCTGAGAGAATCTGTTACCGCATCCGTTATGCATCGCATGCAATGTTCACAATCGTGAGCTGCGTTCTTGTGTCTGTCTGCACGGTCTTAAATTGTTTGGCTATACATGCCTAGACGATAAATGAAGCACCTCATCACTTGTATCTTGTGCAGTGATGCCTTGTTTGAGATGCTCATCAAAGTGAAAAGGGATAGTTTAAGGGATACTTATACATTTTTATGGTTTTGCTTAATGGTTATAACAAAACGGATCTGGGGCACCATTCACTTTCATAGTATTATTGTTTCCTGCTATGGAAGTGAATGGTGCCCCAGATCTGCTTTCTTACAAACCTTCTTCAAAATATCTTCATTGGTGTTCAGCAGAACAAAGACATTTATGCAGGTTTGAAACGACATAGGGTGAGTAAATAAGTACACACATTTTCTTTAAACGTGCTTTTCATTCAGAGTTTAAGCACATGATGCACAACTGGTTGTTTTGAGCTTTCCGACTGATCTGATCTGGCTTCAGGATGTATGTAATAGTGCCAAATGAACATTGTACAGTATGTACATTTAAAGCTTTTTTTAAACTGGAGTCAATCTGGATTAACTGTTTATGCAGCATTTTTCCGTACTGTATGTTCATTGTTGCACCCCACTGCACATTATAAGTAGTTCACATTTGAGGATGTATGCATACAAAAGCCCTTGTTTGCAGATGGTTTTTATATGGGTGTGTGTTTGAATGAATACAATGTTAAGTATTTGCATATGTCTCAGTCGGCGCCGACATAAAGCACCAGCGTGCTCACTGTGACCCGAGTTCGCTTCCGGTCTCTGTGGTCCTTTTGCCGATCCTGCTCCAACCAACACTTTCCTGTTATCTCTCTACTATACTATCCAAATAAAGACAAACATAAAACCCTGAAATATTTGCATATGTCTGATTAGTCTGATTCCTTGCATATAGATGTAATGCAGAAGATGACCATGCAAGATATTATTGAGTGAGATCAAATAGCCCTATGTAACAATGTAGCCATAAGCCTCCTATTGTATTGTCTGGCTGCTGTATCTATCTTTAACATTACATTAACTTTGTCATTATAATACACATTCTACACACACACACATATGAATCCATTTTCTTTTCTGTACAAAGCAATCTGCTTATTGTTTAGGTATGGGATAAAAATAGCAATATGTGGTTGAATCATGTAGCTTAATTTTTTAGTGCTTTGTGTTAGCAGTGCATAATGTCATGGATTGATCCCAGGGGACGCATACTGGAAAAATGTATGCCATGTAATGCTGTATAAGTCACTTTGGATAAAAGTGTCTGCTAAATGTAAATGAATTATGACACAGCGTCAATGTTTTTCTCAGTTAGGATGGAATGACTCGACAGGTTAGAATGTGGAAAGACTTGAAAGACATGGGAAGCTTGAAACCTTACATATATCTACTTTATATTTTCATGCTAAAAACACAGAATCGATAAATAATATTTCACTGCTTTTTAATGACGTACAACATGCTCTGCATCACATTAGTGTCAGTATAAAGATTATTCAGTGCTTTGTGATCTTTGAAAACGTTTCATCTTTGAAAGTTAATGCTCAGGACTTAAGACTTTGTCTCTGGTTTGTTTTTGTACACCTCATCCTACCCAGCTGTGACGCAATATGTTTCCATTCATTTTTTTCTGTCCCCACTGAGAGTGAAATGCTCCACAAAGCCAATTAAAACATATCTGATGTTTAATAGAGAGAGAAATACGGCAGGATATTGGACCAATGGGATTTCATTGTAGGCAGAGTGATGCTACAAAAACAATTGAAGTGAGAGAGAAAATGTTTTGTCATGGTTGCAGCGGGTTTCGTAATATACTCAACATGGAAGAGAGAAAAAGAAAACTTTCAATTCTCATATTGATTGAACTGTTGGTGTATTGTTGAAGGAATAGAGAAAGAACAGATCTTGCTTTTGACATGTCAACCTTAGATTTTACAATAATAACACTGAACTGCACCAGCACCCACTTTGTTTAAATTAACAAATCTCATCTCTCTCTCTCTCTCTCTCTCTCTCTCTCTCTCTCTCTCTCTCTCTCTCTCTCTCTCTCTCTCTCTCTCTCTCTCTCTCTCTCTCTCTCTCTCTCTCTCTCTCTCTCTCTCTCTCTCTCTCTCTCTCTCTCTCTCTCTCTCTCTCTCTCTCTCTCTCATATACTACAGTAGCTCAGACTTTGCCATGCAGAAGTTTGACAGAGACTCTGAGGTATACAAGATGATTCAGGAGAACAAGGAGTCCCGTGCAGCTCCTCGCCAGTCCAACACCTTCAAGATGCTGCAAGAGGTGCTTGAGACTGATGAGAAAGGTGATACACTTTTACTGTACAGTACATCCATTAAACCCATTCATTGCCTCTGCGAAAGATGATAGAGAGTACTTTCTGTGAAATGAGAAAAGATAACAGTGTTGTTTGTGGTTTTTATTAGATTTGCTAATTTAAAGGGACTGTAAGTAGGATTTTAAGTATTTTATTAGTCAAAATCAATGTCTTCATAAATATGTCCTCATTGGTGTCAAATGATCAGACTTTTCTTTGTAAGCTTAGAATTTCTTCTCTTTACTTACATTAAACGGGTAAGTCCAAGGAGACTTCATGTCGTTCCGCCGTATTGATAAACTATGATAGCAGAGAGGGACAAAAAGCACTAGCCTACCAACGTGTTTCCACAATGCGTTTTTGTTCAGAACACATGAACCAGCTGAAAAGGACAAGGAGATCAGTAAGTACATAACGGCTACTGTAGTTGCAACACGCATTTGGAAAAGCGAGGCGCTAGAGAGCACTGTTCGTTTGAATGCAAAATACAATTTCACCACTAGATGGGGTAAATCCTGCTTACTGTTTCTTTAAAAAAAACATTTTGTGACATGACAGCGTTTCTATAAACCAATGTTAAAGGACAAGTTCGGTATTTTACACTTAAAGCCATGTTTTCAGATTGTTTATGGTGAAATAGAATGGTTTTGACTGAAATTTCGACATATGCGGCTGCAGAGAGATTTTCTTTTCACCTCCCATCTCTATAATGGGTTTATAGGTGCACTGGAACAATCCTTCCTAAAATGCATTAAACTTTCGTTTACAAAGACGTGAAACGCACCGAGTGGTCAGGGGTGTTCACTGATATGCTCACACAGAAATCGCTGCAAAAGATGCTTTCCAACAGCTGTTTTAGCATTCGTTGTTAACTTGTGGACCTATTTTTCCAAACGCCTCACACCCGTACATTCTTCCGCTGAGAGCTTGAATAATAAACACTCCAGCCCAGGGGGTGGCGCTAATCCGCAATTGCCAATAGCAAGAATAGAAACAAAGTTCCCGGCGCGGAGTAATACCGTACCTCACAGCACATCTAATACAAGTCAATGGAGTTGGCAAAAACTAAGATAAAACCTGTTGGAATGCGTATTTTTTGCAGCGATTTTTGTGTGAGCATATCAGTGAACACCCCTGACCACTCGATGAGTTTCACGTCTTTGTAAACGAAAGTTTAATGCATTTTAGGAAGGATTGTTCCAGTGCACCATTAAACCCATTGTAAAGGTGGGAGGTGAAACACAAACACCCGAAAATTCTCGGGGCAGCCAAGATTTCAGTCAAAACCGTTCTATTTCATCATAAAAAATCTGAAAACAGGGCTTTAAGTGTAAAATACCGAACTTGTCCTTTAAAACACTTTTTTTCCTCTGCCGATAAGTCATTCCAAAAATCATGGTGATGGATTTTTGTAGGTTTACGTATATTGCAACATCGCACTACACTCTTAAATAATATTGGGTTGTTTTTAACCCAGGGCTGGGTAACTATAGGACAGAACACATTTCTGGATAATAATGGATTGTTTTAATCCAACTGCTGGGTTGTTTCAATATGGTTGATTAACAATAACCCATTTTTGGGGTCATTTTAACCCAGAAATGTGTTCTGTCCTATAGTTAACCAGCCCTGGGTTAAATATGTTTTAGAGTGTAGCCATTGTTTTTAATCGAAGGAGACTCGTGTGTTATCCAAGCGTTAAAGGTATAGTTCACCCAAAACTGAAAATTCTGTCATTTACTTACCCTCATGTTGTTGTAAACCTCTCTAGAAGTTTCTTTCTTCTGTTGAACACAAAAGAAGATGCGTTGATAAATGATTAAGCACCTGGTTGAAGGTACTCATTGAAAACAAATACTATGGACGTCAATGGGTATCGTCAACTGAGTGATTACCATCACTTATCAAAGTATCTTTTTTCTGTTCAACAAAAGATAGAAACTCATCTTTTTTAATCAGTATGTGGATGAGTAAATGATGACAGAATTTGCATTTTTGGGTGAACTATCCCATTAATGTCAAGGAAAGCTACTTGTACATAGAAACATAAGATACGTAACCGTTCCCGAGTTGTTGTAATATTTGATTTGCATCTTTAAAGAATGATAATGTGACCTTTATGCACATCAGGTGACCTGTAAAAAATGTTTTCTATTGCGTTATATTTCTATATTTCTGTATTTATTTATATATATATATATATATATATATATATATATATATATATATATATATATTGTTTTATTGACATGTTTCCCTTGGGCGTATTTTCAATTAGCAGTTTCAGTTTGCACAATTTGAAGGGCAATGGAAACACAACTTGTGCAAACTAAGCTGAGTAAATATTTACAGGGTGTAGCAGAAAGGGAGTGAATCAAACCGAAAGACAACATCAGGTTTAATGCGCAAATATTCACAGTATGTTTTAATATTGTAGGTGCTTTCATAGTTTAAATAGGAATCTAATGTAATCGCATTTTTATCCATACTACATATAATCTTTAAAGAAGCTAATTCATTTAAAACCTCAATTTTCACATTCATCTTATCAAAGTGTTGCGCACGTGGGTTAAAGGTCTGGTCAAGATGACCTTCGGTTTGTCACACAGCAAGAATCTTCCTATGTGAGCGTGTGTAAATACATGTTTTGATATCGGCTGTTTGTTCAACAAAATGCTGTGGCGACAATTTTAGAGGACAGCAAACCACTGAAAAGTCCTTCAGATGAATATTTGGACAAATATGCTTGGGGGTGGAAGGTACATGATGTTGCCACTGAATGTTCAATATCTGTTGTTTTGTGTTTGTTCACAGAGGCCGCCATTCGGTTTCCAAGCGGGCTGTCACCGTGTCCCCCGAGCACCACTGTTTCTGGAGTTCAAAAACACCACACCTGTGAAAAATGTGGCAACAGTATTGTGTAAGATACAACAAAACATATTTGTGACCCTGTCTGTAAAATCCAGGCTAAAGTCTCATCATCTAAGATTAGAGCACAATGAATACCAGACGTTGGCTATGTAAACATTGACTTCAATCTTTGACATGACCTTACTCAGTCAATATCAAAGATATCAAGGTTATATTTTCACTAAATGGTCTTGACATTATGTAGGATGATTTAGATTTTTAGGCTTCAGCTGGGTTTTCACAGACTGGGTCACATTTAATATCATTTGTTTTTCAATTTCAGCCCCCTAAGCACTGTATGTCCTCTGTACAGGCATGCAGGGATTGCATATGATGTTAATGAGGTAACATCATCACTATACTGGTTTAGCCTTTAGGGAAGAGCTGCTCTTCTATTTCGAATTTTTGCGTAATTGGGCATGCCTGAACTTTAAAGAATCATCTACCCCACATCATGTGGAGTAAATTGATAAAAATTGCCTTATTTTACAGAAAACTTTGCTCCACAATATATATATATATATATATATATATATATATATATATATATATATATATTATTAATTTATTTTTCTTTATTTATTTTTTTATATTTATATAAATAAATAAATAAAAATAAATAAATAAATAAATATGAATAAAATAAAAATAAATAAATAGATAAATATAAATAAATAAAAATAAATAAATAAATAAAAATAAATTAATATATATTTTTTTTCTTTAGTTTTCTTTCTTTATTTTTATTTTATTTTTTTATTTATTTTTATTTACTTATTTATTAATTTATTTATTTATTTATATTTATTTATTTATATTTATGTATTTCTTTATTTTTATTTATTTATTTATATTTATTTATTTATTTATATTTATTTATTTATTTATATTTATATTTTTATATATATTTATTATTATTATTATTATTACTAATATTATTATTATTATTATTATTATTATTATTATTATTGTTATTATTATTATTATTATTATATTTTTTATGCAGTTTTGGACCCGCTGGCAGGTCCGTAGATTGTAAGGGGTTAAAGTGTCTACGTATAGACAACAGACTGCAAGACTGTAATTTTGAGTGTCTTAAAGAGCCCCTCTTTCTCTTTTCCTTTCAGCACCCAGGCCGTGAGGATCACGGACGGTCGCTACCGTCACCCAGAGTGCTACACCTGTACAGAGTGCGGCCTCAACCTCAAGATGCGCGGTCACTTTTGGGTGAGAGACGAAATGTTTTGCGAGAAACACGCCAAAGAAAGATACCAGGGCCCTGGCAACAGTCCCTACTCCGTCGTCTCCCCCCGCCACTGAGACCCTCTGACACACCTCCAACTCATCTGGTTGGCTGGGAATGAGAGAGAAAGCGAGGACTTTGATGTCAGTTACATTTAGTGGGAGCCAAATCAAGCATTTGGCATAATGTCACTTTGGGACGCAATGCAGCCATGTCCTCTCTGATACTCCTCAGCCTAAAGACAATACGTTTTCGATCTTAAGTATTCGAGGATAAAGGAGCCTGCGTTCAGCATATCACAGTTAATTTTCATACATTGCCTGCTTCTTTCACATGTTGTATTATCCTTTGAAAACAGCTATCAGTATGTTTTACATAGACATTTATTTTGGGTTTATATAGTTTTGATTTTCTGGACGAAATCTGTAGACCTTTTCCATATAAAAGGTGCACTGTGAAAATCTGTACCGCTAGTGCACACATGACCGTTTTTTTGTGTGTGTGTGTGGCTTTTCGCAGTGGCTGTAAGCATATTTATGCACTTATGCTTGAAGGGTTACTTGGAAGATATTCTTAGTCTGATGTTCGATACCTTTCGTCATAAAAAAATCTATTCATAACAACGCCCTCATTGAAAAGCACAGATATTTACAACGCAGTTTTTTCCATTAACTTTGTATTAAATAAGTGAAATTTAAAGAATATGGTATTTGTGTAAATATGTTTATTTTCACCTTAAACTATATGAGCAAGAGGGATTTGTGTGCACGGTTGTGTGTTCAGGGTTGCATGTTTCTCTTGTCTGTATTGTATAATACAATAATATACTGTAAGTGGAGTGTGAGAGTAAAATATGAGCAGAAAATCCTCATGTATTCGTTGCAGGATTGGCCTCTCTTTATCTTTTTCTCTTGCAAATAAACAACTTTATGATTATCAGTGAATATGTTATGGCTACATTTATTGTTTTCGTATCTCTATATTACACTAACAGTAGATGTCAAAAGACAAGGAAATGTTCACAGTAAATAAGATCTAAGCTATGTATCGAAAATCCATATCTTAGTCCTTAAACTAAAGTTGTGGTGCAGCTTTATAAGGTTAAAGGTTTGTTATTGTTCTTATTCAGGTTTGACCCTAAAACAGAATTTCACCTGTTAAGCTGTTCATGGTAATGTCCTTGTAATTATTTTAGGTTCCAAGTTAAAAAGGAAGCACAAAAAATACCTTAGTAGTATATGTGACCCAGTCTGTAAAACCCCAGCTAAATTCAGAACTGTTTTCTACATAAAATCATCCTAAATAATGTAAATAACATACTGTATGAAAATATAAATCTGATATGTTTAATATTGACTAAGTACACTTTAAAAAATAATTGACGTTAAGTTGAATTTTTTTAAGTATAACCAACTTGACTTTACAAGTCATTTGAACTTACTACTTAATTTTTATCTTGGCTACTTATAAGTTGTAAAATGTATGACTTGTTAGGATTTTTATAATTACTTATAGTCATGTAGTTAATGTGAATTCAATAAGTGAAATCAAACTTTTACTTCCTAATATTTTGTTGTAACAAACATTTCGAAAAGCATTATGATGCAATGTTGTCACATGATCTAACCAAGAAGGTTTACTTCAGGAAGTGATGTCCAAATGTTTTGCATTGTAATACTTTTTTGTCAAAGTGTATAAAATTTGTAATGGTCAAGAATAACAAAAATAAGATGTTTAAAATGAATAATTTTAGGTCGAGTTAAGTATGTTGAAAACAGAGACATGCTACAGTATGTGCTCTTGTTATATAGGCTACTTCAGATATATAAAGTCATTAAGTGTTTTATGCATATACAGAACACAATACTATTAAACCAAAATAAACATCGTATATGACTGTAAACACATAATTTTACTCCTAAACATTAGAAGTCGTGATATTGTGCAAGTAATGTTGTTCAATGGCAAAAATAAACCAATTATAAACTTGTAAAAGGTTACGTGAAGAAGCTACTAAAGGATAAGACAGCAGACTTACAACCATCAAGTAGTTTAAATTTAATGCTAGTCATTTCATAATACTAAAAGATTATCAATTTGTACCAGAGCAGATGTCAATTACATAAAACTTCAAACCCAGCTGCAGGGTAAGAGAAATGTTCCCATGTATATGTGTATATGTATATACAACTAGTGATAATAATGAATTAACAACTTCTCTCTAATACTTTGGCATCTACTGTTTTTAACTTCGTTTAGACTTGAACTTTTTTAAACTGGCACTTGAAGCCTGTCTTGTACAGTATTTCAAGGCTTTACAAACACTAAAGTCACACAGGAAAGCCCTGTAATGTCTGTGTGACCACCAGGCGGAAGTAGAGAGCCTGTTTTCTTTGCGTGCATTGCTTCTATCAATTATTATTAACAAAAGATCAAATCATTTAAGGCAGTAATTCTCAAAGTGTGGTCTGCCTAAAGATGACCTAAACTAGGCAAGTGTTTATACAATCGTCACTTATTTAAGTAGATTTTTAATGCACTTGCAAAACTGTGATATCAGTTCTTGCCATTCTGTTTTAATAACGTAAAAATGGAGATCGGTGGCTAAACCAAAGAGGAGTCAAAAGAAAAGATCAAGCATCAACTGAAAGCAGCTAAAATTCACAGATCTATTAGTTTTGTAATGTACTAGTTTTTGTTTCATGTGTAAAATCCCTGTCATTTCAGTGATTTTGGACATTAAGGGGAACATTTTTTTTTTCAGCATTTTATTGTTACCATAGTTACAACCATAGACTTCAAATACCCACCATCTCAGTTTTAAACTAATGGCTCTTTGGAATGACATTAAGTGGGACCTAGGCTGTTACAGTATGTTTAATTGCAGTTTTTTTTCACATGTGCAGTTTGTTGTTCATATTAAGCTGTAACTCATTTCACATTTACTTGTTCAAATGAAATAAAATTCATATAATAATTTCTGAACATAGCATTGCATTTGTGTTTAAAAAATTAGCTTTTGACTTGAAACAGTTGCATATTAAACTTAAATTTAGCTTATCCTTCCTATTTTGTTGTTTTTTGGGGGCGTGTTAGAGTGGGACTCTGTTAGGTGGTTCTCAGAAAAAAAATGGAAGATAAAGTGGTCCTTGGGCTGAAAAAGTTTGAGAAACACTGATTTAAGGGTTTACCGAAAAATCAGAAGTTGCTAATCTGCTCTTTCTTTTTTTAATAATTTATTTTTAATGTTGCACATTACGGTTTACATATAACGAAAAATAAATAAGAACAGCAATTAAAGGAGGGTCTAGCATGAACATAAGATTCCAGTTTACAAGTATTGTCTTTTTGCAAAACATTCCCGTCAGTATAGATTTTTCAGCGGATTTGAGAGCGTGCTTAATGTTTTAGAAGATCCAAGAATCGCCAGACTATGGTCTGGCTTAACCCCCTGTTGAAAGAAAGACTTAAAAAAATATAAATATAGCAGTCTAGAAATTAAACGGTTCAGAAAAAAACAAAAACATTATGTGACAAAGAGCCCTCTTTTATTTTAGATCTGTCACAGAGTGGAGAAACAATGCTGAACATTTTATTTAGTTTTGGAATAACACAATCTATAGACCAATTTCGTGTTTGCAAACAGAGATGACGTTTTTTGTGGGCGGAGCCAAACTGGTTGCAGAAAGTGACTGCTCCGCAGTAGGGTTGTGAAGTGTTTTAGCATTAAACCGTGATTTTTATGGATCCGGTATTCTGTCGAAGTCTGATTCCTTTATGTTTCCCTTTAGTGCAATGTTTCGTATAGCGTTTTAATCACATTACGTTTATTTTTTTAGATAGATAAAAAGGCTTGGCTACTGATATGCATGTATGTAATGTATATGTATTGTTCTTTTTTTGCTAAATCAAATATTTTTACAGTCTGAATCGCTAAAGTACATGTAAAAGCAATACTATCATGTATTATATATAATAGCGTTTATTAAATATTTCATAATTTTCCTGTTTTCTATTATTTCTTCCTTAATAAATTTTAATTGTAACGTGATGAAAACGCTATAAGAAACACATGGAGGGAACAGACTTCGACAGAACACCAGACATCTTCTCTCCTTATTTTCTATTCTAATTATTAAAAGATTTCCAGATGATTTCCTTGCTCCATTCTGTCCGTTTAAGGGCTTATTGTAATCATAAACACCTACGTTTATCTTCAAATGATGTCTTTGACTATGGTATTCTATTAAAATGAAAGCCATCTTTTTTGGCATTCTTATTCTGACACTTTACAGCACAACCGGACATTTTCTAGTGAGTTATCTTGCTCTTTTCACTCGTGTCTAATTCATTTCCACTGCTTTTCTGCAACCGCATTGCGCGCGCAGCTTGCAGTGACGTAACTGTGACGTCTACTCTAAATTGGTCTATAACTACTTTGAACTGATCTGCTCATTCTTTATAGGCTATAAGACATAAGTGGAATTTTTCTTCAGTTGAACATTAGTCTTCAGATACAGCCAGGTACCATTTCTTTGATAGTTCAAAAAGCAAATACAGGCAAAAAAAACCTGCAGTGCTGTTAGGAATCAAACAATCTGTCAAGTGTTATTTACAACATTATAACCTGTAATGCATCACCACAGGCAAACGGTCCTGAGCATGTGTGAAACACGATCTTTCTTTCACAATATAGACATGGTATAAATGAACAATATAAAAATGGGCTGTGTATTACTGTGTAGGTATATAACTGCTAAAAGACATTTCTTGAAACTGCCTCCCACTTTCTTAAAACCTTAAAGGTGCCATAGAATTAAAACTGTATTTAGCTAAGCATAGGTACGAGCTCTATACAGTAGATGGTAATGAAATATAAACACGATTGTTTCCTAATTTTTTTCTAAACGATGTGCATGGAAAAGACCGTTGGAAAACATGCCAATCTCAACATAACACCAACTGTGACATCACAGTCGAGATGTACGCTCCAACTATAAATTACTTTGATTTACACATTAAAATAATTACAAAGTTTTTAAAAAGAGTCATACTCTTTATCTACCTCTCTTCCTCATATTCTTTCTCTTCATCTACCACCTTATACTCTTCCTCTTCATGCAACACATATTCTTCATACTCTTCCTCTTCATTCATCACCTCTTCCTCATACTCATCATCCACATCTCTTCCTCATTTAACACATCTTCTTCATACTTCTCCTCCTCATCCACCATCTCTTCCTCATACTCTTCCTCCTCATCCATCACCTCTTCCTCATGCAACACATCTTCTTTATACTTTTCCTCTTCAGTCATCACCTCTTCCTCATACTATTTATCCACATCTCTTCCTGATGCAACACATCGTCTTCATTCTCTTTCTCCTCATCCACCATCTTTTGCTCATACTTTTCCTCTTCATCCACCACCTCTTCCTCATACTCCTCATCCACATCTCTTCCTGATGCAACACATCTTCTTTATACTTTTCCTCCTCATCCACCACCTCTTCCTCATACTCATCATCCACATCTCTTCCTGATGCAACACATCTTCTTCATACTCTTTCTCCTCATCCCCTATCTCTTCCTCATACTTCTCCTCTTCATTCACCACCTCTTCATAATACATTTCCTCCCATCCACCACCTCTTCCTCCTCATCCACCTCTCTTCCTCATACTTCTCCTACTCATCACCCACCTCTTCCTCATGCAACAAATCTTCCTCATACTCTTCTTCTTCATCCACCACCTCTTCCTCCTCATCCACCTCTCTTCCTCATGCAACACATCTTTCTAATGCTCTTCCTCTTCATACACCCCTCTTCCTCATACTCTTCCTCATGCAACACATCTTTCTAATACTCTTCCTCCTCATCCACCACCTCTTCCTGATGCAACACATCTTCTTCATACTCTTCCTCTTCATCCCCCATCTCTTCCTCATACTTCTCCTCTTCATTCATCACCTCTTCCTCATACTCCTCATCCACATCTCTTCCTCATGCAACACATCTTCTTTATACTTCTCCTCCTCATCCACCATCTCTTTCTAATACTTTTCCTCTCATCCCCCACCTCTTCCTCATGCAACACATCTTCCTCATACTCTTCCTTCCCTTCCACCACCTCTTTCTCATATACTTTTCCTTTTTTGTTTCTCAAATTGTTTTCATTCATTGTTGGTATATACATACAATACATCTGTACCACCTGTATACTCTGAGCAGGTTTATATTGCGGGCAATTGGTAAAAACATCATTATAAAAAAGTGTGAATAATTTTGAACCGTTGTGTTTTCTCTGTGATAACTGTGTAGTTGTGCAGCCTTTGTTAAGCACTTTGCAACACAAGTGTATTGGAGTGTGGAATTTGTGAGAAACTTGTGTTTAGAGCTTTACTAATACTGTCTAACTACCTAAACTTGTTTAAGGTTTGCCAAAAGACTGAATTATTTGACAAATGGTTCTAGGCTACTGGGAATTTAGTTTAGAGAACTAGGTTTGGTGTTTTGGTTAGCAGGGTTGTATTGGTCTTATGTACAGATAATAATAAAGGATGAAATAATCTTTCTTCACACAGCCTTA
This sequence comes from Paramisgurnus dabryanus, assembly GCF_030506205.2. Lineage (NCBI taxonomy): Eukaryota > Metazoa > Chordata > Actinopteri > Cypriniformes > Cobitidae > Paramisgurnus > Paramisgurnus dabryanus. The sequence continues at coordinate 25,967,810 of NC_133347.1, read as the reverse complement.
TGAATTAGTTTAGTATGAGAGTTAGTGGTTGGAGGTTTTTATTTCCGACTTTTGCATTCAGTTGAGTCTTGGTCTCTCATGTAAGTGCTCAGAAAAACTCAGCAGCGCCAGAGCAATTTACATTGTTTGTCAGAGATGAATGGCCTGCCTGTGCTGTTTGGTATTTTTGGACATTGGTTTCTCGGCAATCAGTGAGGGTTAGGGGTGGCTATCTTTGCTGTTTTCTTCATGTGTTTCAGGTCATGCTTGTTTTCAGACATCGCTGTAATCAATCTTTCCCAGAAAGCCCATTAGACAGAATCAGCGTATAACACTACAGACAGGAACTCTGCTCCGCTGAATGGGGAAATGGGAGCAATCAGACATTTGTTAAACTGTTTTCCTAATGGGACACGATGACTAAATGGCTTATATAGCCTACCTTCAAGTGGTCTGCACTTAACTCTGAACAATCTGTCACCATTTCCCACCTCATGCTCTCTTACCTCACCGTGATTAAATGTTTGTCTTTCTAATTTGTAGGAGGAGGGCTAACTTTTATGGGGTGTGTAAAATATTGGCCCACTTGCACTTTTTCAGTCTTCAGTGTATGTTGGAAAACATTTGCTTTAACCGCAAAACTCAATGCACAGTATCCTTGGCCACAATGGATTTTATTTCATATACAGGACCAAGTAATACCATTTAATGACTTAAAGGTGTAGAACTGTTTTTATCTAGGCATAAATGAATAATAAGAGTACAATGACATGTTGTGAGCCTCAAACACCATTGTTTCCTCCTCCTTATGTAAACCTTGTATTTGCAAAAGACTGCTGAAAACAGGACAATCTCAACATAACAGACTGATACAATGCTAAAAACAAAGTTGTGCTGGATTAGTGCTATATGCTAGTTAAAACATAACTTACCACTCAGGAATGTCCATTAAAGGAAAACACCACAGTTTTTCAATATTTTACTGTGTTCTTACCTCAGCTAAGACAAATTAATACATACATATTTTTTTTAATGCATGCACTTTTAATCTTTGTACAGCACCTCGTGAAAGTGTTAGCATTTAGCCTAGCCCCATTCATTCCTATGGTTCCAAACAGGAATTAATTTAGAAGCTACCAAACACTTCCATGTTTTCCCTATTTAAAGACTGTTACATGAGTAGTTACACGAGTAAGTATCAGTGCACAAAACAAAACTTTTGTTTGGAACCATAGGAATGAATGGGGCTAGGCTAAATGCTAACACATTCAAGAAGCGCTGTACAAGGATTAAAAGTGCACGCATTGAAAAAAGATAAGTATGTATTAATTCACCTAAGTTGGAGTAAAACATAGTAAAATATTGAAAAATGGTGGTGTTTTCCTTTAACGTTTGATACGAGCTCAAACATAAGGGGCCCTATTTTAACGATCTAAGCGCATTGTCTAAAGCGCACAGCGCAACGTCTAAATGGGGGTGCCCGAATCCAATTTTGCTAATTTAACGACGGGAAAGAATGGTTTGTGCGCCGAGCGCAGGGTCGAAAAGCGTTGGTCCTTTTTTTTAATGAGTAATGGGAGTATTGTGGGCGTATCCCTATTTAGATGACGGACTTTGTAAACTGAAAAACTAAGCGGAGGAAGAAGATCCCCAGTTTAAGATTAATGTTAAATAATTGTGTTATTTTTCACTTGTATTGAAATTGTTATTTTTTATTAAAACCTTTAAAACCCGTTTTCTTTTAGTCACAGAAGTAAAAAAGCAGGCTTTTAATCGCTTTAAATGTATGGCTATCCAATATCATCAAAAAATAATTTACAAGTATGTAAGAAAAGGTTTGTACTCTAAAAATACTTTATTTGTAAAAAACAGGAGATAAAGAATTTAAGCAAACCTGCGTTGTCGTTCCATTTATAGGCACATATTACTAACGCGCTCTTTAAATAACAAAAAAACATATGGCACCATTGACTTTAGACTTTAGAGCAGGTTTTTTTTGGTCAATGGTGTAGTCTATTTTAGTTGCCTCAAAATAGCAACGGGCCAACAATGCGCCTGAACACACCTCGTTTTCAGACCAGAACGCCCATGGGCGCAAAAAGGGGCGCAAATTCATTTGTTATTTAAACAATGTGGCGCTAAACGTGAAAATGATCATTAAGCAGGGTGGAAACTAGCAAAAGACACTTGCGTCGCGCATTGCGCTGCTTTGCGCCGGGTGTAAGATAGAGCCCAAGGTCTGTTTGCACACACACAGAGCTACTGAACTGAACTGCTCTGTAAAACAGCCAATCAGAGCAGAGCTCAACATTATTATTTAATAGACCATTTCATTCTAAAGGCAAATCCTAATTGGCCATTTAAAACCATCTCTGGATGATTTTTGCACTTAGAGTGGAATTAAAATCATGAGTAATTTATTTCCATTTAGCATTTTACATGAGAAAAAAAAGAAATTTGCACAATTTCGATTATTAGATTGATAGTGTGTTGAAGCAGAATTTTCGTAACGGTCTTTGATGGACTCAATTAACCAGAATTCACTGCGCGAAACTGAGTCATTAGCTCCACCCACTAATGACCGATGCAGCCTTCAGGTTTGTATGACTTCATGCGGCGCCGCAAGAGCCGACAGCCGGATGACGTCAAGGTTCCACGAGAGCGATTTAAAAGCAAAAACTCCTCCATATGATCAATTCGCTCTCGCTGTACTTTGACGTCATCAGGCTGTCGATTCTTGAGGCGCCGCATGAAGTTAAACAAGCCTAATAACTTCTTTAACCACTCAACCTGCTCTCAAATCAACTGAAGTCAACTTAAAGTTAGCCTGCAGACAATCCCAACCAAAGAGTTTTTCCCGTCTCTAAAGGGGAAATCACCAAAACCCTCGATAAACGATGACTAGAACCTGTGCAGTATGTGGATGTAAGGACAACAAATTCAGGCCACCGGGAGTTTTTATTATTTATATCAATGCGTGGAAAAGTTTTCCTTAACTGAATTTAGTTTATTGAACAAGATATTTTTATGACCAATATAAATATATTTATTAAGTTGGTGCAACAAATGATTATTTGTTTAAATTAACTTATTGTATTCTTGTTGTACAAGCCTAATCTAATTTCGTGGAAAAGTTTTCCTTAATTCAATTATGTTCATTGAACAAAGAATTTTTTTGAGTGTGTGTAACTACGGTAAACATACGTAGAAAGTTATTTTCATGTTGTTGTTATTATGAACACGAGCAAAGCAAACTAACGTTAGCTCATCCTGTGCAGCTGTCAATCAAAGAACATTATCATCTACAGTCATCTCGCCTCAGGACCCGCCCCCATTCAGAAATATGTAGTCGTGCATTTTTCTTCCGGTGATTTTTCGACCCATCAAATCACCATTACTGTAGCAGTTAAAAGCTTACATTTTTTATTTGGAGTTAGTACATTTGATAGCAGCATAATCAACTAAATATATGTGATGAAATATAGTGTTGGAGCATAATTTTGTTTTAGGGTGGACTTCCGCTTTAATAAAGCCACATACCTTCTATGTAGATATATTATTTCTATGCATTCTTTGGCACCTTTAAATTTATTAAAATGCATAATTCATATTCACTACATTTAAATTTATCCAAAGCGACTTAAAGTGCGTTACATCTATACATTTTCCCTAGGATTGAACCCACAATAACCTTTTGCAAAGCTCTACCACTGAGCTACACATACAATGTAGATTATATTGAAAGAAATATTTGAAAGAAAATGTATCACAATTTCACATGGGAACGGCAACACTAGACAGCCACCACCAGGTGGTGGTATATAAACACAGCCCTACTGAAATATCAGTAAAGCGCCATATCGGAGTCCCTTGACTTTGGATCAAGTCGATATTCTTTTATGAGAAGCCAGCACTGCTTTGAAATTAACTCACAAAGTCTTCTTTATATATTTGTTGGCTGCGGTTTTGTTTTTGCGCCTTTTGTACATTTGGTAGTGTTTTTCAACCAGTATTAATCTCTCTGAGGAATGGAGACAGAGAGTGACCTCATCAGAGTAAGAGTGCAATGGGAAACAACATCAATCATCAGAGGTCATCACCTTTGACCTCAAGAGTGACTGTCTCATATCATATACTGTACACACAGAAGACACAAGTAATAGTATAATATAGCTTTGATATCAAGTTTGATTTGACCTCACATCCCTTAATGGATTCATAAGACATCTTATATTGTACATGCATCCTGTCACGTCTTGGTTTATACATACAGTGGTGTGCAAAAGTCTTAGGCCACCATTAGATGTGTTGTTTTTACAATTGTATACTGATCATATTTATCAGTTTCTTTATTAGAATACAACCAGAAAATACAGAAAATGTGTGGGTATCTCGTTAAAATATACTTGAATAACGTTTGACACTTAAAATTGTGTTAATCTCATAATCTCATAATCTCAAAAATTTACGTTATTAAGGCCTATGTTATAAATCAGACCTGTAATTGCAGAAATAATGCAAATATTTTTGGCACCACATGTATTTTTTATGCTGTCTCTCTCTATAAAGCGTAAAGATTACTTCATGTCTTTCCCTTTTTGTATTTGTCCATTGTGTTATTTTCACTCTCGTTGCGCAGACTGAGGCTCCATTTACATTCCCTCTTTCTTTATTCCACCTGGAATGGACTCCAGATGTTTAACGGAGAGAGGGAGATACCGCTTGCTCGGCGATATGAGCTAGCAAAGAAAAGCAATGGGGGAAAAGGAGGGAGTGAGCGAAAGTGAGTGCGAGAATGTTGGAAAGACATAAAAGTTTGTCTGGATGCCATTAAGTACAATTTGATGTAATGCGCAGTTTGGGACGTGACATTTTAAATGGAAACTGCGTACCATATGAGGAGGATTTGGGGGTCTTGGAGGTGGGGAGGGAAAGCGTTATTTAAAGTGCTGGATAAACAGACCTCGGTTGGAGGCGCCCATTATTTGCACGTTTCCGGAAGTGCTCGGAATCGCCTTTCCCGCAGCCCTCGTTCCGCGGCACAGTATCGGGTACAGCAATAACAAACGCGGGTCTGCACGATTTTGAGCACAGTTGCCCCTTTGTGCGAGCGGGCGGTGCTCGCTCCTCTGGACCTGTTGCACGGACGCAAATGTCGACCTCAATCGAAACCCTCAATCCGTTTTCTCGGCTGTATTTTCAAAACGTGGTCTCAGTCTGTTTTAAGCACAAGCTAAGGTTTCTCTCCTCTTCTCTTCTTGTATATCAAAAGAGGTCGGTTTTAAAATAAAAAAGTTGCCGTTTTGAAATAAATCAACATTGTGGGTTTCGGCTCTACTGGAAGCATGATGCCGACAAAGACCCGAGGAAATAAAGCTTTGCGTGTGTTGGGAATTTTGCGACATGGGCCTATAAACATCTCAGCAGTCCATATCTGGTTCCCCTTTTCAGAGTTACAACAGCACTTGAAATGTTTAAAAAATTTGTGCTGATAGAAGCATATTTGGCGTCCTTAGCAAATGCCTGATTTTAGTAGCAATTCAATAGACAGACATTGTTTTTATAATGACAATCAGAATCTGGGCCCCTTTAAAATAAGCGTTGTCTGTGTTTTTCATTGTGTAGATTAATCTCAACCAGATCATCTACAAAACTAGCCTTAAATTTGAATCACCAATGTAATTATATTGTAATGTATTCATATAGTCCGGTAATTACACATTAATAGACTATGTATAATGCCATGGTGCATTGTTGATTCTCTCAGCTGTGCATTTATAGTAATCACACTGCATTGGATTGGAGGGATGGTTATGCATACACCCTGGAGCTGCCTTTCTAAATCAACAGGTTTGTTTAATTTTTTCTGTCACGACCATGGGAAACAAACTAGGATGAAACTGTGTATCTATCGGGTCTGGTTATCTGTTTCCTGAATGTATTAGATTTCTCCTGTTTGGTTCTCAGACCCCATGTGCTCTGTACACATCCGAGCCAAAGCCTTATTCAGACTCCTATGGTCCAGTCGCACGCAAGGATCTAAGAAAGCATCAGCTGCTGCAAGATCTGACCAACTGGGTCATAGTGCCTGATATGTAGTCAGTTAATTTGGTTAATAATGCTGAGTGTGTGTGTGTACCTGGTAATCATCACGTTGTGGGGACCAAATGTCCCCACAAAAATAGGAATACCAGTACATTTTTGACCTTGTGGGGACATTTTACGGAAACAAACTTATAAATCAAACAGAATGATGTTTCTTGAAAATCTGAAGTAGCAGAAAGTTTTCTGTGATGGTTGGGGTTAGGGGCAGGGAATAGTATATACAGTTTGTACAGTAGGCTATAAAAACAATTACGTCTATAGAATGTCCCCACAAAACATGGAAAACTTTTTGGGGAATGTGTATCTTATTTACTAATATTCAAACCCATATGACTTTCCAACGATATCTCATGAGAATTTGTACATATTTTATGAGTTGGCTTATTCGTAGGATATTAATTCATACGAGCACATTCGTTTTTGTATGATTTGTCTTGACCGGTGGCGAAGTTTGTCACAATATGTATGTGGCCCGTCATGTGTCTGGTTCCTTATTTCAAAATATGTGTTCTGTGTGTCGAGTGAACCTGTGTGCATCACGTGTCTTGTCAAGATAAGTGCCTGCTGCAGATGCGTCTAAAGGGTTTATGATAAAAGAGACGCTCGCGTTTGTCAAATACTCGCATAATCTCATGCGTAATCAGAGTTTACTGTTAAGGGAGTGTCTTGCGTGTATTTTGTGAACGTGAGCGTCTCTTTTATCATAAACGGTTTTGGCGCATGTGCAGCAGGCACTTATTTTGACAAAACACGTGATGCACATGGTTCATATGTCCCAACAAACACATATTTTGAAAACACAACCAACACACATGACACTCCGAACACTTATTTTGAATTTGCGCCCCTCGGATGAGCAGTCACGAGCTGCCACTGACCTTGACCCCTGTGATGTTGGAGTTGGGGGTTTGGTTTCGTTGTTGTTATTTTCATGAGAATCGTAAGTTTTTGCAAAATTGACTTCATTTAAATTCACATGAATTAGCCAACGCGTAAAATATGTACGAATTGTGAGATCAGGCTGCACTTTCTTATGTAAAATTAAAAAGATGCATATTTTGAAGTCATTTAGAAACGTTATGTGAGAAGCACCCAAAAATATAAGTTGTTATTCACTTGTGATTTTTTAATCCATTGGTAAGTACTGCAAACTGAATCACTGAGTTGAACTCATGAACTGGATTTGTGAACTACTGTTTAAGTGGAAAATCTGACTTAAACAAATCATTTATCCACAAGTTGGACATTTTGACTAGTCTCATAAGCTCTCATTTAAATGTGCTAAGGAGAGAAAATTGTGCATTTTAAGATTTTAAGTGAATACTAATATGGCTTTAGAAAATGTACGCTTCTGTGACTTTTTTCTATTTCCATTTTGTAGCTTTATTTTTCCAATTTTATTTTTATTTTGTTCTACAAAACAGATGAAAAGTTTAGAGTTGGACTCACTCGAGTCACACTTAGGTCGAAAAAACATGAATTGCGAGTTAACTTGGACTCGTGAACAGCTCATGCAAGCATTAATTTGGACCTCAGAAACTTGTGAACGTGTCTGACTCAAAATTATGGTGAGTAAAAATGTATTTTTGTGAACTACAGTATCCACTTAAAATGATCTTCTTCACCTGCAGGACAAAACAATGTTATTTAAAAGTTGTTTCACCACAAGTTTTAGTCATTGAACCCTTTAATTGATAATTTAATATCTACATTAGTATTTCATTTAAGCATACTTTATGCTGACTTAGCATTAAAAGTAAACAAAAAAGTCCAAGCCTCACATCAAGCGGTGTTTATACAAACAATATACAATATACAGTTCCATATACAAACAGTGTCATGTATAAGACAAATAATCTTGAAATTTGAGATCATTCAAAAAACAAATAAGGAACGAAATAAGTATATTTTCAACAGACAATGATAATATTCATAAAAGTGAGGTGAATGTTTTTGACATTAATTCATGTGCGCTAGGACCCCGCGGCTCGGCGCGCAGTCGGGAGAGGAATGCGCGCACCGCGGCTGGAGCTCAATGTGGTCGTGACAGGATGGCAGAGTGTTGGAATTAGGATCGGGACCGTTATTCACCGTTAAGCCACTAGTAACACCAAAAGGACAGAACGGAACGGAACTTTATGACAAATCCAATGGCATTATTTTGTGCAATACTCCAGGAAAAAATGGACAATAGCTACTTTTGGGAATCGTAATTTGGCTGCACACAAAACCAGGGGAGTTACAACTTAACACGTCACAAAATTTTGATTCAGAAAGGCGACGGAGTTTCTGCGCATCAGTTATTTGCGTGCGAAGTTTTAAAAACGCCTCATATTTCAAGAGGCATTGCATGTGTTCGTTTCATTTGCGCACATGGAGCACAAAAAATAAGTTTGGGAAAGGTAACATACTGGATTTCTTTCTGTTGCATCGATGACATGACTCCTTAATTGTTTTAATTGACAGTTTTACTACACTATCCAGCTTGGTGATCCATCCATTCACAGGTCGCGCGCATTTATCAAATCGTTCAAAACGAAAGGAGTATCAACCAACGTTTGGTTTATTTATACCGCCATTCATCACTGATAAATTTTAAGTTACTACCACAGAGATAAACTACTTTGTAATGTCATGGGCTGATCTGGGACAGCGCACTCGATAGTGTGGGGGACAATGTCGGGACCCTGCATCCGCATCCCGTTTTGGGTTCGTTTGTTTCTCCTGCTGTTCCTTCACAGCGGCGCACCGGAGGGCAGAGTCATCGAGGGCTGTCCGGAGCTCCTCTCCAGCGGCTGCAGCTGCACGGAGGACCGCGCCAAAGCTCACCCCGCGCCCGGAGCCCGGAGGAAAGTGAGCTGCGTTGGCAAAGAGCTGACAGAGACTCCAGAAGTCAGTCTGCTGCCCAATCGGACCGTTTCCCTGTGAGTATTACAGCCATGTGTACATTACTAGCATAATATGAAAAGGAAACACTTTTTTGTGCAGTGTCTTATAAATGATGCTTGTCTAGCCTACAGTACATGCAACTAACCCTACCAAACTCTAAATCCTAACCCTATAGTAAATACATTACAGTACTCATAATATAAATGTGCAGTTATGCTAAAGTTTATCTGAAGTTGTTCCTGTATATTAAGCAGTAATTACAATGTAATGGAACTGTTTAACTTTCAAAGAATGATTTGTTCAGGACATTAATTTGTATGAGGTGTGTCATTGTGAAAAGGTGCCATTATTACGCTTGTATGCAAATTTATTCAAAGCATGCATTTCACATCTGATCATTTCATTTCTAGTTGCAAGTGAAACAAAATGCAGGGATATTTAAACCAATGGTTAGGTCAAATATGGACCAACACAATTAACCTATGCTGGATGGTTTCAACTAATCATTGGGTCAAATATGTACATTCAGGTTAATTTAACCCAGCCGTTGGGTTTGTCCAACCATGGGTTGAAACCACACTCCATTGCAGTGCATGGATGGCTGATGGCACAGATGATGTCATTACATGTTCATTTTTGTAGATATATTTTATAGACAGTGCATGTCTACCAGTTAAAGTTTAATTTTAAAATACTGAGTTCTGACAGTTCTAACATTTTCGATCTCTTTATTCACAAAGCCTGCAGACTCGATTCAAACTCACTGCCTCATATTGGGGATAATAATGAGACGCAATCATACACATCCTCTACTGTAGTCTGATAATAATAGGGCCATATTCATATTGTCTGTGCATGAAGGAAACGAGACCCTTTATAAACAACCCAGTAGTAAAGCCGTTGCATTGTATGACCCACTATTCTACTTTTCAGTCTTGATCAACGTGAACTATTCTTGGGTTTGAGGGGCGCCTTTGCAAAATACTTGCTGGACAAAATATGCACTTAATCCCGGTATGACATGACGAAGAGACGTCTAGAGCTACATGCTTTTGTTTTGGTGAGGAGTATGCTATTTATCGTCTGTTTGTTGATGATTTAAATTCGATTTCTGTGGAATCGGAAAAACAAAAATCGACTTGAAACCCGCGCCGTTTCTGCCTCTGCCTTTCTGTGGTGCCCTTCTGCACCTTTTCCCAGCGGGAGCAGAACTCTCCTGCACATGGCCGTCGTAAAAACATAAACATTGAATTCGCTCAAAAGACTACGTACAAGCCCAGGAGAGCATAGTAAAGCTTGGGGATTGGTGCACTTGGAGGAGGAGGCCAGGGTAGCCAGATCTCCATTTAAAGAGGCCAGTGGTTCCGCTCACATCTGTTCAACACATTGCCTCTGCGAAACCAGAGGAAATGGATAGAAAAAAAGATATTGGAAGGGGGCAAAGCTAGGCTGGGTGGTAGACGACGGAGGCGCTTGTCATATACCTCTGCACCCCTTAACAAGGTTTATTTGTTTTCCGTACATATGGAAAACGCACCGTGTGGCGCATTTATGAGGCTTTTGTGTGTTAGAAGTAAAGTATTCATGGTCTCCTGCCCCCTGAAGGGAAAATGAGGAGCTGTTAATGAAAATGCTTCACTCAGCACTAGTTTTTGAAAGGTTTTTACACTTGTGATGTTTCATACTAGATACAGATTGTCTAGACAGTTTTTCAGCTGTATCTGATATAAATTAACTCAGTTGTCAAGATTGTATTTTATTAATATTCTGTCGAAAGTGCTCATGAATTAAGCTTTAGTTTAAATTAGGCCAAAAACAGCTTTTTTTCAGGCTGGTCCAGATAATATGCACATGGGCTTTTGAGAAACAAATGTCTTTTCCAAAAATGTGAATGGTTTTATCAACTGAAATATAAATCTTATATCAAGAAAGTGGTCCAAATATGAACCCCTGCTGTCACTGATGCTACCCTTTGTACCTGAAGGGTTCACATTAGTATCTTAAAAGTACATTTTGGTACTAAATGTATACATATCTGTACCTAATGGTTCACATTAGGACCTCAGATTTTACAGATATTGTTTTCCCGGACAGGGATTAGATTAGTTTTAGACTAAAATAAATGTAAGAGCTGTCCAAACTGAAAACAACTTGAAATACATCAGTACTCTTTGTTTTGCATCAGAATGCACACAAGTAATGTTTTTAGTAAGGCATGTTTGTTAAAACTAGTTATATTTCCTAATTAAACTAAGGCCTAATCCTGGTTTAAGCTAATCCTTGTCCGGGAAACCACCCCATTAAGTTTAAAAGTTTCTCACATTTTATTTACTGTATGTTATACATCTACATTCCCCTTACTGTCTTGGTGTCAAATGAAAAGGAGGATTTAATACATTTTAACAGTTTTAAGGCTAATGATACCATTTCTCTTCTAAAGATTTCTTGAAGTGACTTGAGATAATCATGGTAGCAATCAAAATACTAAATAAGTGACAGCATTACTATCCAGTCCTAAAAGACAAAGAGGTCAGTATGTGATTTCTGGGGTCATTTTGGTAAAGGTTATCTTTTGGACCAGCTGCAGGTCTGTAACCAAACATCTGGCATTCCTCAGCTGATTAGGTTAGATAAGCAGATGGCATCCTTTAATTTGATTGGTGGAGGGGGAGATGTGGGGAAAAGACCCCAATAATTACAGTCCCATTCCACTTATTGTTCATCTACTGTATGGCCTAAATGAATTAGTGATAGTGAATAAATGTCGTTAGTGAGCAAATTAATGTGTAGCTACAAAGAGTGTCAGACCTGCACTCAAACAAATCAATATCTTTAAAGGGATAGTTCACCCCAAAATGTGGTGAAACTAGAATTTTATACGCGGGGTGGCCAGGGGGTGGCCAAGGCTTCTTTAGGGGGTCCATAGTCTATAAAAGAAAATGACGTGAAGCATGTATTAAAAAAGCATGAATGAATAGCATGACCGCTGTACAGCACCTCGGGCAGCACTGTGCTGTATTTGTGTGCTTGATAAATAATTATACCATGGGTCTGTTGAGTGCTTGATTTCTTTCAATTATTCGAAAATATTTCTTATAATTCAACGGCCCGTCGTCAGTTATTCCTAGCATAAATGAAATGATTGCTGATTACTTTACATTACCCCACATTATATAAATATTAATGCACTGCATGCATTAATAGCACATAAACCAATCCAGTATCAGGAAATTACGTATCTATAGTCACGTAAATTTGTTAGTCTTTTCCGTAACACTGACACGTTTTTCCACCTTTTTGCGCGAACATATCACGTATTTCTATTTACGTGTCATTGTGACGTTTTTGTTACTCAATGGTTTTGTCCTATTTTCTTACCATTGTCGCTTCGGTTTAGGGTTAGATTTGTTAGTTCTAATAAACACAATGTTTATTTCAAATGGTTCACTTTATTAAGCATACCACTCGGTACACACGAGAGCACCGTGCTAAACCAAAACTGCGCGCCCAACTACACACTGCGCATGCGCCAACCTAGTACCCAAGTAACATGAAGAGGGGCACCTTTTACCGTAAAGAACAGTATACAGGGGAAATGACATGTTAACAAGATTTACATAAAATTACATCCTTACCCAAACCCAACTCTTATCCTAACGCCAGGCGATAATGGTTTAAAAATCATAAAATATAAAAAAATTAATCATGAAAAAAGGTATAAACCAATACTTAAAATGACATCCTAACGCAAACACCAAATCTAACCCTAAACCGAAACGACAATGGTTTAAAAAATGGGACAAAACACTCACAAATCATGGAGAAGACTCACAAATTTTAAGCGACTATAGGTACATAATTTCGTGATTCAGGGTGACTTTGAAACTTTTCTATTTCTCACATTTTATTTACTGTTTGTTAATGAAGCAAAAGATCTAATATAAACTGCAGTAACTTTCGTAAAAGAAATCTAAATTCAAATAGGATTCAAACAAAGGATTTTTATTTTGTAAATTAAATAAAATGAATCTATATACGTAAATATTGATTAATATTTTTTAAGAATTTAAAGAATTTAGTTGATTGATTTTCCCTTTTTTCTTTTGTTTTTTAATTAACTTTAAAGACAGAGACTTACAGGTACAGTCTGTTTATTAGGCTTAGCCTATTAAGACTGAATGCAATAAAATGTAATAGAAATGTCCAGCCGTTAGTCTTAAGCCATAAAGACACAAGCATCAAACTCTAGTTGTGCACGCGCGCTATTGGTGGGTACTGTACAGGTATACAGTTAGATGCACGGAGAGTTTTAATGTTCAAGGCGGCATTCCTGTCCAACACAGTAAATAATCAATAATCATATCACTTCAAGAATTAAACGTTGGGTTTGGCGTTGGGTTTTGTTGTAAATAAACAATGAAAACAGAAAAAGAAAGGCCAATCTATATACGCATAGACTTTATTACGGGTGTCAAACTCAGTTCCTGGAGGGCCAGTGTCCTACAGAGTTTAGCCCCAACACACCTGCCTCGAAGTTTCTAGTAATCTTGAAGACCTTGATTAGCTGCTTCAGGTTTGATTAGGGCTGGATCTGAACTCAGCAGAGACACCGGCCCTCCAGGAATAGAATTAGACACCTCTGATGTAGTATTTGCGACGTACGTCGTCAATATTCTCAAAATACCTGTTGTAATGTGTTGCACTGCCTCACATCGAAATAAACACGTTGTCTAACCGGGAAGTAAATTATTGGAGGGAGTGAAAGTATAGCGCATTAAATTTGTATGAGTTTAATTCTTCTGTTGAGCATAAAAGAAGATAAGCACACAGTTAACAGTACCTATTTACTTCCATAGTAAGAAAAACAAATATGATGTAAGTCGGGTAATGTGTGCTTACCATCATTTATTAAAATATCTTCTTTTGTATTCCAGAGAAGAAATAAACTCATACAGGTATAAAACAACATGAGGGTGAATAAATGATAACAGAATTTAAGTTTGGTTGAACTTTCCCTTTACAGCCATACTCCTGACAAATATCAAAATTACCCCATGATTTACTTACCCTCAAGCAATCCGACATACGCTAGTCCATCATCTTTCAGACGAACACATTTGGAGTTATTTTAGTAAATGTCCTTGCTCTTTTAAACCTTATAATGGGAGAAAATAAGGGTCCAATCAGGGTACAATGTCTGACTTTAAACCTCAAAAAGTGCATTTATGCTCCACAGTGGCTCCAAGGGGTTAATAAAGTGTCTTCTGTGGGTAATTGATGTGTTTTAGTAAAAAAAATCCTGATTTCGACTTTATAAACTGTAATATCTAGTTTCTGGTAATGATGCCATCTTTGACTCTCACAAGAGAGTTTTAACGTAGTGAGCGCTCGTTGCCATGGGTACATTGCGGAGGGAAGGCAGCTAAGTGAAAACCTTTCGGACACACTTCAAAGGCAGTGTGTTTGAAATATAAACAGAGAGCGCCTTCGTGATAACTAATCACATATTTGAAAACTACAATCCTAATTTCTCGCTAGAATTGCAATTAAAAGGTGTAAAAATTGAAAATATACATTTATTTACACTAAATTTGTGCTCCAGCCGCTTTCTTGGCCGCCATTTAATTTTTTCGAACTCGACCAGGCTCGACCAATCACATTCCCCATGCCCGCACACGCATAGAATTGTGGGACAAGATCTCATGAGTCAGGAAGTAAACCTAACATTGGATTCGGACATGCCTTGATTCCTTCCTGCCTTGGAAAGCTGCAATTTAGAGATTTCGGGCGCAGCCCATGAATCGAGTCCAAGATGGCGTCGTTACCGGAAGCTAGTTATTACAGTTTATTAGGATAAATGTGGATATTTTTCTTACTAAATCGCTTTGATTACTTGCAAATTAACTTTATTAACCCATTGAAGCCATGTGGATTACTTCTGTGAAGCATGAATGCACTTAAAATCAGGAGTTGTTCCAGTTTTCTACAATTATAAGCTTGAAAAAGCAAGAACATTTCCAAAAAAAACCTCTAAATGTGTTCATCTAAAAGATGATGGACATATGTATCTCGGATTGCTTAAGGGTGAGTAAATCATGGGGTAATTTTGATATTTAACTGGAGTATCACTTTAATTTTTGTCCTTCTTTCCATTTAAATTATTTTGCAGAGAAGCGAAAAAAAAAACCATGAGCTGGACTGAAACTTGCTTTGCCCACATCTGCGCCGCAGCTCAATGCGTGTGCTAACCGCTAGGCCACGGCCCAAAGTGATTTTTCTGCCTATTTATTCCCACACTTGGCCTCTGTCCTTCTTTCAAATATATTTAAAACTCGACATCACCCAGAGCTCCCTGTAGGAGCCGTTTAAATGCGGTTTGTTCAGCGAGAGCATTTCATTGGCTTCTGCTTGTTGTTTATCGAGCAGCTCTGCAGAGGATTTGCGGCTACACCTCTGTATTAGAGTTTAACTGCTTTGACCTCTGCGGGTAACTGATCGCTCGGTGTGCGTGCGTGTGTGCATATGTGTGTGTGTGTGTGTGTGTGTATTGTTTGATTCTGCTCCACGCATCAGCTTGCTCCAAGGTTTCCATTACTTTCCAAATTACCCATAAATCCTTTCAGTATAAGTGTATACCCTTGGCATATACAAGTCATTTGGTGCTACTATGCGGTATATGGCCCGATATATTTACCATAAACGGCCACTTTTCAACTTTTCCCCCTCCCCGTGCGATCGCACCCTTTCTTTTCCCTCTCTCCTATTTTCCCCACCCCTCTGTCATGAGTTCATCCATACACAGTGAGTCTGAACCTAAATATTTAGCTGTCCTGGTAGGAAACTGCCATGCCTAAACTCTTTCCAGATGTGAGGGAGAGCAGCGCGCTGTGTTTAGAGCTAATTATGTGCGGCTGCACAGTGACTGAGCTGATGGAGGGGGAAGTGAACGAGAGAAAGAGAGAGAAAGACGAGAAGAAGAAGTGAAAAGTGTGAAACGGAGAGATCGAGGAAAGGACAGAAGAAGGGATAGATTAAGAGATGGGGGTGAAGGACAGAGTCTTCACATCTGTTTGAGTGAATGTTAGACAGAGAGTGAGAGTGTAATGAGAGACGTGACAGCGTGAGTATGTATGTGAAAGCATGCTTGTACGTATATTTTTGGGTAAAAAAGTCACTCTTTTAAAGATACTTCAATGGTAGGTTCAGCAAAGAATCTTTATAGGTTTTAATCTAGAACTTTTTTTAATTTATTTGTTTTTTAAGGACCCACTAAATGCCTGGAAATGTGCAGCTGCCAGCTTTGACATAATAGACATATTGAGTGACTCCTCCCCCTTTAAAAATACGCAAACATTTTTGATTTTACCTCAGAGCCTGGAATCTGATAAGATGCAGAATGATGTCATAAAATCTCTAATCTGTATTGTCAAAAGTGTATTTTCTAAATTAGAATTTTGTCAATGTTTAGTTTATAGATACCTAATCTCGATTAGCCAGATCATTCCCAAACATCTCTTAAGTTTATAACAACAATAGCAAACACGTTAAAATACCTTGCATACTTACCTTGCAACATGCAGCATTTGTTCGTTTTTTGAAGAAGCATATTTTCATGTAAACAGCTTTCTTCTTCAATCAAATAACTTGTTTCCGGGTCGGACTGTTAAAATCCTGTATAATTTAACCTATCAGAGGATGACATTGAAATCTGCTGAAGTGTTTGCAGAAAAGTGTGCCATATGCATCAGATGTGCAGCCAACGGTCCACTAACATGACGTCTGAGGCTGAGACTAATAGTTACCCTTAAAACAAACACTTTTCATATAAATATGTAATTGCCTACAAAAACTTACATTTTAATTTCATGGGGTCTTTAAGAAGGTTAAATAATTCTTTTAAGATTTAAAGAGCTTTTAATGTGACATTATAAAGTTTACACTTACAAAAAAGTACCATAGTATTTTTAATGTTATGGAACCTTGGAGTGCAGTGCAGTGCTACATAAATATGTTAAACATTTATCACGCTGGAATGCTTGATTCTTATTGGCCAGTGGCTACATAATCAGGTTTGTTATTTCCAGATAACAACCACCTAAAACTAATAACAGCCTCATCTGGGTACTGTGAGACATATCGACAGGTGCTGTTTAATACTTAAATATATATATATGCATAATTAATAACATGTATCAGAATTTATTTACACATTTTTGAGTGTTATGGATGATTTATTTTTAATGCAAATAATTTAATAAAATATATCCAATCAATATTTTGTGCATATATGTGACCCGTGCTGAGTCGGAATGAGCTAATTTTTAAAAAGAAGTTATATTTTTATATGTTCTATTAAAAAAATTCAAAACGATGTATGATTTGTTGGAACTTGACAAATAAATGACAGAGCTACACGTGTTTTAAGTTGACAGAGTCAGCAAAGTTAATTTTGAGAAAAATCGCTTTGAAGATTTTTGAAGGTTCAAAAACAAAATCACTGCATTTATACCTAAAAATCACTGGTAAAACTAATAGATGTGGCACATAGTCAAAAGTCAAAAACAATACAATAGGAAAATATATATGTTTGCACACTTTTTTCTTTCTTTTATTGTTTGATTGACATTGAGACAGACAGCTTTAAGATCAGTCAGCGTGAGGAAGATTGTGTTTGAAACTTGTCACTCTTAATAACTCTTTTAACATCAATCAGGTCCCGAAATGTATCTCTCTTAAAGGTAGGGTAACACATTTTGAAAAATGCTAACGGTAGCCGCCTAACAATGAAATCCCGATCCCACCCTCAAGTCAAATCGCCATCCAAAGTCACACCTTTTTCCAAACACACGAACATGCACAGATCAGACGGTCACGTCTCATGTCTCATTCAGCAGTGAGAAAACTTTGCAGTACAAAGTCGAATAACATTTCCAAAATAACCAACATAAACAACTGGTTTACATCAGAATTAGTTTAAGCACACGTTCGGTTGTGTAGACGTTGTAACTATATCGTTACGCTTATCCGTAAACGAACACAAATTTCATAAGCAACACAATGTTTCATCAAAGTAGAATATCTGAATCCATCTCAATACAAACATATCGCGTACCTACCTTACCAAAATAAACAGTGCAACGACCCTTTCAGACCCTTTGCCTCCTGTAGCTGTTTGCATCTCGTGGTAAAGCAGTAAAGTTACCGATGTTAATTTGGGTTTTTGCTCTTTGCTGATCCAGGCAGTTTTTGCTGTTGTTGTTATAAAAGATGTCTTTCATTGTGTGCCTCCTGTGCAGGTTGTCATTTCAGCAGAAAAGTTTGCTGTTCTCGCTGTTTACAGTCAGGAGATGAGCGCACGTGAACGCGTCGATGACGTATGGTGTCTGCGTGCGTGGACTCGCTGCACGGTGGGAATTCAAATTACGCTAAAGTATGAGGGCAAAAATGGAAACGTCTGTTCGGACCGAAATCTATGATTTGTTGACCATTTTTTGGTCCTACGCCTTTCACAGATGACATAAATTTCTACAAATACATTTAAACAACTTAACACAGTGATTGCTATCAGTATGTGAGGAGACTTTTAACCAGCATAACTAAAAATGTTTCAGGATCAAATCTGTTACCCTACCTTTAATAACTCTTTTAACATCAAGCACGTCCTGCACTTTAGGATGGTACACCTCTCATAAAACATACTATGATAGTTTAAGATGTTTAATGACTATATATAGAGCAGTGGTCTCCAATATCGTGCTTGCGGGCAACAGAGTCTATGAGTTGCCTACAATCTAAATATGTATCTATATACAGGGGCGTCATGCACCACTTGTTTTAAGGGGGCACAGTGTGCACAGCTCACAGAAATGTGTGCATACACAGACATCAAACGAAATATTATACAGCTTTCAGTCTTTTCCATGGCACTTACATTTCTAACAATCTGAGCGCCCCTGCCTTTATGCAAAAACCTCCAAAATAAAAGTGTTGACTAACTTTTATATCAAATACTATTCAATCGGAATAATGACATATTGGCTTCCTATTTACATCTGGAACGGCATGTTTTGTTTATTTATGTTTTGTTTAATGACTTGTTTAATTGTGTCATTAATGCATTTTGCAAAACAAATGCATTATCCTATGAAATTAATGTAATTTTAAATCCATAAAGTTTATAAACAATGAAAATGACATAAGCATAGCCACGTGATTGATTTTAATGTTCAATAATGATATTAAAAAATATGTTTGGATGATATTAAAAATATGTTTGGATAATATTATTAGAGGAACTGATTTTTGCATTAAATGTTACCTCATATGTGAGCATGTGTGATTACGCGTCCCCGTGAACTCTGCCGAACTTTGGCGTTGTATCAAGAAGATGAATCTAGAAATGTCTCCGAATATAACATCGAGACGGTCACATTTTAAACCATACATTTTCTTCACAGAAGCAGTTAACTGCACATTTCCCTATTGGGGTTTGGAAATATTGTGAGCCTTTCTTTCACATTTTAATTCCTCAGATAGCCAAATGCAGCAGCAACAACAAATCTCGTGAGCACGCTCAGACGCTGACGTCTGCGCTGACTGCAGCGCCTGCCGCCAGAATAAAGTAATGTAACATGATCAAAACACTATCAAAACTATCATATATAATTATTTCTCATATTGTTTTATCCATTGTGGTAGCTCTTGCTCAGAAAAGTTTGGAGACCCCTGATTTAGAGCATTGGGATCGTTAAACAAGGGTTTAATGTACTTATTTTTATGAAAACCTCAATTCTGACCAAAATCGATGTTTATACTTTCTTTTGCCTGTATCATACACTCATCACGCATTTTAGCAAGGATCACTGGTCACTGGGTTCTTTAAATGTGAAGTGTGCAGTTTATACGCCATTAGCAACACCGAACTGAATTGTAATAGGTTTGGTTCAGCGGTTACACTGGCTCAACCAATAGCGTAAGTTTGGGGCAAAACCCACAATCATTCTTTATTTTATTTGGTTCCACAGAAATCATACACTTCACCTTTAAATAATTATTTTTGAATTGCTGGTTCAAAGAATCAGCATGTCCCTTAGCATCAGACTGTAAAACCCTTTGTGGTTCTAAATGTAACCTTTATTTATAATTCCTACTAAAGCATATCCAACGAAACCAAAACTGAACACCTAAACATAGAGTCCACATGCAACCAGCTGCCAAATACTCAAGAACGCCACACATGAGTATTTATTTTACGCTCAAGGGCGTAAGAGTGTAAGTGATGTTTACACATATTTTACTGGTAGTCCGGTGTGTTCATTTCTTTAAAGTTAGCTGACGCTATTGTCCCACACGCGGCCAAAAAGTACATGATGTGTTGATCTCCACCTTTAACCATAAAATTTGAAAATGTTATGAGAGTTACGCACCATATAGAGATTTCTTGACTCCGTGTTGATGCACTGACTCAACAGTCATAAAATCAATGTTTTTTTAACGTTATATCAGCGTTTTGTTGCCGCAGATTTGTGTTATCAATGGCTGTAAGAATGTGGGTGTGTGCCGAAGTTGTTGTAAAGCTGTTTTCAGATGCCAGTAATTCCAACTTCACCAGTGACCTTGATCTGATGGCCCCTAGGCAGCTGCACCAAGTATTTGTTCATACTCATATTCAGACTGAACCATGTCTGTCTGTAATGTTCCTCTAGGTCAATTGGTAAAACATTGCAAAGGTTGTGGGTTCGATTCACATACTGAAAAAAGCACTGTAAGTCACTTCGAGTGTTGTGCATTCATAAGTCAGCATCCGTACGGATGCATCTACGCGGTCCTCCTTCAGGTCAAGAGTTTGACAAGGGGGAGTGTGTTTTCAGAAACCTTCCTGACAGACATCCGGGGAATTGTGTGGAGGGGCGTCCTCGGAACGCCGGCATTCCAGTAGGGTTTATTTTTGTGGGAAAAGGCGACGAGAGGAGAAGAGGGGAAGGGAGGGGATGGCCGCACGTGTTCAAAGAAAGGGCGGCGGTCCCCAATAAATCAAAAAAGCAAACAAAGACCCAGACACTGGATACCATGAGCCTAACCCATCACACCTGCCACTGCCACACACACGTTGACCTCTGACCACCGATTTCATACGTTTAGGTCAAACTTGTGGTGCTTTGTGAGGATAAACTTTTTCTCTGGAGCTATTAAGCAGTTATGTATGCTGTTTATTTGTTCGACTGGTTTGGATGGAAGTTTGCGGACAAAAAAATCCCCCAGCAGTGTTGTGTTCAAGATAGAGAGAGAGAGAGAAAGAAAGAGAGAGAGAAAGAGATGCTCCTCCTGATGCTCAGTGGGAATCTCTGTTTGGATAGTTTTTCCTTTCACTCTACTTGTCTTAACTGACTCCAAAAATTGCTGAACTCTCTCTCTTTGTTTGTCTTGCACTCTCTCTATCTTTCTTACTCTTCAGTCCGTTCCCCTCTCTTTCTTTTGGTCCTTTGCGTAACTCTGTCTTCAGCTGTCCTCTCTCATTCACTGCAAAGCTTCTCTGTTCTTGGTATCATGTGTCACACAAATGTGCTTTATTGTACTATGTAAGTGTGACTGTGTGCAGATGGGATGAAATCTCTCTGTGTTACAGTGATTTACTGTAAATGATGTGTAATTTTGGTAGCTGCGGTACAATTTCATCCAGATTCCTGGAGTCCAGAACTATTTCAAACTTCCTGCATATAATGTTGCACTCCTTATTGTATATGAACTATTGTTGTTATTTAAGGACTATTCTGGGTTATTTACAACTTTGAGTGATATCATGAGGAATCATATTGCTCTAAAGCATATTTATTCAGCTTTCAAATGATGTATAAATTTTAATTTAAAAAGTAATGACTAGTATGACTGGTATTGTGGTCCAGGGTCACATTTATGGTTCATTTCATAACTATTGGGGGGGGGTCCTAAAGCTATTTCATGCATACTGACTTATTAACACTGTTTAAGATTTGGATTCCTCATGCTAAACATTGGCAAAGTGTCAAAAAAGCAGTATTTCTGTACCAAATGCACTTCGCTAGGGTTCGTAGAAGTTTCGTATGTAACAATCTTCCTTTTTTCCTTTTATGGGCTATTTCTGTACAGAAAGTACAGTGGAAGTCCTTTTATGGGCACTTTAACTGGAATAACGCACACACGCACCAACCAAGAACTGACACAAAATCACTGTCACCAGAGAAGTGTGTTGTTGATTGTGATGGGACATTTAAAAACCCCAGCATTATTGAAACAATGGATGTAGTTTGGTAGCAGCAGAGTTGTGCTTGTTTAACTTTAGATTTTGTTAAATTGTGGCGCTCCCAACAGGGTCATGAGTTGCAGGCGGTAAGTAAATCTGCATTAAATGTCTGTGCTTTGTTGTCAATCATAAACCTGTAAAGAATTATAAGTTATCCAGAGATAGTGGTATAATGTTTTGTGTGTGTTGCTTTCTTGTGACTCAATCCGCCCGTATAGGCCTTTAGGGGCTCGGTTTTATTCACAAAGAATCGGTAGAGCTGCTCTGTCTTTTATAAATCTGATAAAACTAAAGACTCTTTAAGTAAGTAATACTATTCTAAAGGTACTCAAGATTAACATAAGAAAAGCAGAAACAGTGTGTTTTATGTGAGCTTTAACACAATCAAGCATAGAAATTATGCCAGGGACACATAACCAGAAGTTCATCCGCCAAAAAAATAGTCCCAGCTTTACAGCTCATATAACTCACGTTTGATGAAGAATTCATCTGTGCTTTAACAATAATATTAGCATTCCCGTTTTAAACCCATTTTTTTAAAGAAATTGTTTGCGAACCATACTGTAAAACAAACATTCATCGCTCTAATAAGACAAAGAGAACATGCAAACAAAAAGTGTTTGTGTTATTGACCTGATCAGTGACCTGTGTATAATCATGCGCAAAAGTGAAGCTCTGTTTCATTGTTTACACTGAGCTCGCCAGCATCCAGACCAACCTCATCTTGTTATCTAGGCCAAACTACATAGACACACACATAGACTTACACACAAACAGATTCCCAAGGGTAAAATGCTTACTGTATTGCAACATAACTTTGATGGTGGCCTTGCATGGTCAACATTGTTTAGAAATGATGTGCACATTCCATAAAGGCCAATTAACATTTACAGCACTACTAAAGTAGCATTTTACAAATGTGTGCATGGTTCTCTATTTACGAACTCAAATGTCTTTTTTTGGTATGACATTTTCTTATCCGCACTGGCTTGCATGCACTGTATTTATGCGCTTATGTATTTTCTGTTAGTGTGCCTGAGTTTTTGTGTGTACGAGAAGGGCGTTCATGGCCACAGTTCCCAAAAATAGTGCACCATCCTCTCCTCCATAATTAGAGAGCGTTTATAAAACCCAGATTTTAATTTTAGGCTGTGGAAAAGCCTAACATATGCATGTGATCGCACACGTACACACACATACATGCACTCGCTTGCTCTTTCGAACACGCGCATCCCAAACACAGCCTGTAATTTTCAAAATAAGCAACAGCTTGGCGTTCTGTCCACCAAGGGTCATTCTTATATTTCTAAACACACATACACAAAAACACACACTGACATTTAATGTCTTCATGCTGTCTGCAATTCCCAGAAGCATTCAATGTAGATACTGTTCACCCTCATGTGTGCTGAATTAAAGGGATTGCTCAGTGATGGCGGTTAACAGGTGCTTTCAACAACATTTGATATGATGTTTGCGAAGACACTCAGTACAGTTGTATGCTTGAGAAAAATCTGATAAAAACATACAAGGATCACATCTCCCCCTACAATAAAAATAGCATGATTAAAACCAGTGGTTCCCAAAGTTTTTCTTTCTGTGACCCACAGACAGGTATAATCTATCTCAGGAGTCAGGACCCACCAAAATATATATATTTTTTTAATAAATTTAGAAATACAAAATTACATTTGTTCTCTTTTAGAAGAGAGTATTTTATATTTGCATTGTCATTGTATGAATTAAATGTAAGTATAACTTCCCCACCAGCGGTTTAAAAAAAAGTTGCCAGCCAGCACCAACATTTTTATGATTTTTACAAAAGTTTAATGCCTTCCAGGAAATCAAATCTTCATTTATTCTCTTTTTATCACCTCTCAAACATGGGTAGGTTTCTTAAAAAATACCAATATTTGAGCAAAAAGCTGAGATTATTGCATTTTTGTAAAGGATTTTTGTTAGAGATCAGATTCATAACTATGATCGAAACATACACTCAGTTTTTACTGTTTTTGGATCAGTGAATGCTTCAATGTTCTATAAAACGGGTAAGAGCGTCATCCAATGGATAATAGTGGAAATATGGATTGCCGTAAAACATTTGCAGGGAAGCATTTTCTCTTAACTGACGAGATAACTCGTCAATGGCGGAGAAAGAGTTAATGGTAATACTAAAAGACCTTATATCAAAACCATTGACATTAATTGCTGTTAATAGGACAACTGGTTTTGTGTCATTCACTACAACAACCAAGTGACTTTGTCCGACCCACCTGATCCCACTTTGCGACCCACAGTTTGAAAACCCCTGGTTTAAACAAGGCATTTAGGAATTTTGTGAATTGTGAAAAGGTTTTATATAAAATACAAAGTTTCATATATACTGTACACTTTGCTTTTGGAATTGTTTTATTAGTATCAAAAGTGATTCTCATTACTCCACATTTACATTCTTGCTTTTGGCAAATACTTTGATCCCAAGTGACTTGCAGTGCATTCAATCTATACATTTATCAGTATGTGTGTTCATGCAATCAAACCCATGACCTAATATAGTACAGTTATGGCACATTTCCATTGCAAAGTAATGCTCAGCTTACCTTTGAGGGCTTTTCCAATGGGTACAGTACATAGGACTGGATACCTTGTTTTAGTAATGGTGGGGGTTCCAATCTCCCATTTCATCACATCCCAAAGATGCTCTATTGGATTGAGATCTGGTGACTGTGGAGGCCATTGGAGTATGGTGAACTTACTGTCATGTTCAACACACAGTGCATTGTTACATGGTGTATTATCCTGCTAGAAGTAGCCATCTGAAGATTGGTACAGTGTGGTCATAAAGGGATGGACATGGTCAGCAACAATACTCAGGTAGGCCGTGGCATTTAAACGAGGCTTAATTGGTCTTGAAGGGCTCAAAGTGTGCCAAGAAAATATCCCACTCCATTACATCATCAGAGTGAACTGGACAAGGCAGGATCCTTCTTTCATGTTGTTTAAGCCAACTTCAATACCATCTGAAGGTACACAGCTGAAATCGAGACTCATCAGACCTGGCAACGTTTTTCCCAATCTTCTAGTGTCCAATTTTGTTGAGCCTGTTTGAATCGTAGCCCCAGCTTTTTCGTCCACACAATTGCCGCTTACTGGATTTTTTCTCTTTTTCGGACCACTCTCTGTAAACCAGGGGTTCCCAACCCTGTTCCTGGAGGGCTACCGTCCTGCAGATTTTAGCTCCAACCCCAATCAAACACAGCTGAAGCAGCTAATCAAGGTGTTCAGGGTTGCTTGATAATTACAGACAGGTGTGTTGGAGCTGGGTTGGAACTGAAGTCTGCAGGACGGTAGCCCTCCAGGCGCAGGGTTGGGCACCCCTGCTGTAAACCTTTCAGAAGATGAGCGTTTGTTGAATTACTGAGACCAACCCGTCTGGCACCAACAACCAGACCACATTCAAAGTCAGTTAAATCCCCGGCTTGGTTTAAACGTCGTCTTCACCTCATCTAGATGCCTAAATGCATTTTATGTTGCTGACATGTGATTGGCTGATTAGCAATTAGCATTAACAAGTAACTCAACAGGTGTACCTACAGTAATAAAGTGGCCAGTGAGTGTATTGTTATGAAAATGACATTTTTGCATTACGGTAATAAGCACAGGTATGGTCCGGGGTTGCTTATTAATTCTGAGGCTCACAATGTTAACCTTTAGGGTCACCAAAATAATTTGAGATCCCAATGATTTAATTGATACTGTTTGGTTTTGTAATGATGGAGTATTTTTAAGAATTCCTTGTCATATGATTTCTGAATAACTCAATCAGCAAACAGTTGCTGTACAATTTCATGCGTCCACTTTACAACTGACAGTCTGAGAGATGGATGAGGCGAAGTTGCCAAAATCACTGTCTGTCTCTCTCTTCCTGCAGGCTGGCTGCACAAAGACACGCATTCACATCTCAAGATGCATTTAAGCCCTAAGTGCCCGTTGTGCTCAAGGCTTTCGGACAAACCTTGAGTGTGTGCATGATTGGAAAAGTGCAGCTCGACCTGATCTGGGTCCAGAGTGTGCTCGTCTATGTCATGGGCCGCAGAAGGTATTCTGAATAGACACCATCCCCCATTTACATTGTTACCCAACACAATTTCTCAGTCATGCTCTATGGGTGCAGCTATAGTAAAGTTGTGTGTCAACATGTGTGATGTCAGGCTCTAAATAAAGAAGTGAATAATACAGTAAATGTCGCTAAATGGATTTAACCACTGAAACGTTAGGGGTTATCGTGTGGGGTTTCATTATTGTTTTATATAATAATTCACTTTGTACGAGTTCTTTCGAATGAGCCAACTTGTAAAATACATATAAATTCTAAGGCTGCACAGTCCCCATCAGAAAAATATATATAAATATTAATTTACCTGTCAGTAACTGTGATTAAGCTAAACCATGTCGCAGACTGTATATATGCGGTGTTCAAAATATCGATACGCGATTCATCGTCATGAGCTCCTCATGATGGACGGATCGAAAAAGCACTTTCCGTTAGGATTCTGACGTACTTAGTACGGTAGCGTGACAGATCATAGTTGATCCGTGATCATACGGAAAGGATGCATGTGACCCACGGAGAACATTGAGTGAAATTTAATGGGTATACTTTCCCGCTTCTGTTTCTGTCTCGTATGCAAATGCGTCTGTACACATTTCTTAAGCGTGTGCTCGCTCTCTCTTTTATGCATACTGTATATCTTAACCCTAACTGCTTCAAATGGCGAATCATGAAGTAACGTCGCACGAAAAAGACTGCATGTCGCATCTTAAGCAATCCATAATTTCGTGCAATTAAAAACAATATTGCGCATGCTGCTGGTTTTTAAGCTAGTTAGATAGTTAAGCTCCTCGTGGGTGCATTGGCCGTTAACGAATATCATCCCTTTCACTTTTTGCTCAAGCTCTCCCCAGCTGAGCCCACACTTGGACATTTCTTCTACACTTCTTCGCCAGCTGTTCCTGGGTCAACCTTGTTTCCTTTTCCCTTGGGGGTTCCATTTTAGGGTTTGTCGGGTGATGTTAGTGGCAGGCTTTCTTAGGGTGTGTCCAATCCAACTGCACTTCCTCTTTCTGTTTTTTTGTAGTTCTAAATGTGGGTTCGCGAGGAGCCTAAACATTCAGGTCTGTCAATCGTCATTATGGGCAGTGTTGGGTAAGTTACTCAAAAAAAGTAATTAATTACTAGTTACTAATTACATCTTCAATCATGTAATTAGATTACTTTACAAATTACTTTCTCCAAAAAGTATTTAATTACTTATTAATTACTTTCTAAATTATATTTAGTACATGATACAAGGATAGGCTTGAAATGGCTCGAAGAAATAATATACAAAAGGACATCAATTATTCTGGTCCCACTTTAGGGTCCAGTTCTCTCTATTAACTAACTATTAACTACTTTTGCCTCAATATACTCCAACTACAGCTTATTAATACTAAAGAAGTTGTTAGTTTTAAGTATTGGTAGAAATGGGAGGGTTAAGAATGTAGAATAAGGTTTTGCAGAATCAGGCATTAATATGTGCTATTAAGTATTAATAAACAGCCAACATCTCATTAAAGGAGTAGTCCACTTTATAGATGGGGTCCATTGACTTTTCATAGTAGGTCAAAAAAATACTATGGTAAGTCAATGGGCCCCATCTTTAAAGTGGATCACTCCTTTAATATTAATGCTAATAATAATCAATCAGTTAATAATGAGAATTGTAAACTAAAACCATGTTGAATACAATATTGTATTAGTACTATACATAATTGTTTTAGAGTCCATACACAGTATTTAGTTACATCAGAAGTAACTGTAATTAGATTACAAGAAAAATAAGAGTAATCCCTTACTTTACTTTTTCAAAGGAAAAGTAATTAAATTACAGTAACTAATTACTTAGTAACTAGTTACACCCAACACTGATTATGGGTATATATAAGGCAGCCTTCAGGCCTCCGGGTCCAGCTGCAATTTTTCTGGCATTCCTCCTCCTTCCCATCTCCTCCTTCACTGCTCTCTTTCTTCTTCTGTGTAGTTCTGTTGCAAGGGGGGGGGGGGGGGTTTGAACTTGGGACTCGTGTCCCGGCCTCAGGTTCGCTCTCTCTGAAGGTTCAGAGCTCTGGTGCAGAGCTCCCTTCAAGGACAGCAAGCCAAGTTTGTTTACCATTAATCATTAAGATCTGAATGCGCAGATAAACTACTGAATAAGGATATGGGGTCTTGACTTGTACTTTTCCACAGGTCCACATAGTTGGCTTTGTCTTCCCACCAGATGTTTAATATTCCTCTGAGGCAGGTGTTGATGAATGTTTTTAGCCTGTGTGTTGTGTTGTTCTCCATGCTTCGGATCCATACAGCATCACCTGTTTCAAATTGGAATTGAAGATACATGTCTTAGTATTGGTGGAGATGTTTTTTGGCCTCCAGATCTTCCTGAGCATGTTAAACACCACGCTGGCCTTGTTAATCCTGCTTCTGATGTCTGCCTCCGTCCCTCTGGCTGGTTTCGCTCTCTTATAATACACATTTGGGAAGAAAGACGACGCTGAAAGAAGAGCTGCAGGTGTAAAATGTGTGTCTAGGTAAAGAAGCTACTTCAAACTATAGCTGATACATTAATAATATAATTTCTATAGAGAAATATTAAGTCTGACTGCATGTTTATACATATATTCATACATTTTGAAGAATTATATAAGAGAAGCCCAGTAAGGCACTATCTTTGTAAAACAATTTGAAACAACATGACATGAGTTAAGTACTGTAGCTCACACAGAGATGGATTTTATGCATTTCTTCAAGCTCCCCAAAAGCAAAATATATGACATTTCCAGTGACATTTGACAAAAATGTTGGTCTTGGTTTGAACTACATGCACACACACATTTGACCTGCCTCATTGAGGAAAGATCCAGAGCTCTCGGGCACACATTACACGCTACTTTTCATGAGTGGCTTTATACTGCAAAGTGGTTCTCCAGACAGCCACCCTCCAGCATCACTCAAGCCAGTGCGGGCGAGTGGATCCGGGCTGGACACCAGAGAAGGATGGGGGTCGGACGGAGCTTGAGAGGCAGTGAACTGTCAGACAGCAGCCGTGGTACTTGAAAAACTCCAGAGAGAATAGCTGTCCTTTAACAAAGAGCAGAGCGGCTTCTGTTCTTTCTGCTGCGCACACGCACACACACGTACGGTCTCACGCTTACACACACGCTACTCAGACTTTGCAAAGACATAAGAATGAAGGCAAGTAAAAGACATGTATACGCACACACACTGGAAACACATTCATCTGAGCAAATTTACTATGTGCACACAAATACACAAAGGCATGACAAAAGCATCTGCACACGCACGCACACACAAACTCCCGGCTCTTCCTGCTGCTAGGACTGCGTAATTGGGCTCTTAGGCTTCATTAGTGGACCTCTCTCTCTCTCTCTCTCTTCTCCTTGCTGGTAGCCCCCCTTTCTTTTCGCGTCATGTTTTGTGAGATGCTTTCTGAATTGCTATTTGTCAGAAGATTATGTGTTGGATGCATTATTTGCTTAGATGTTGCTCTTTTATAGCTCTAGGCTCAGGACACTCAATGGATGTTTCTGTATAAACAATCAGATGATTCTCCTAAAATTCATTAGTAGAGAACACAAAAGGACACAAATGAGACAATCTGTGTATACAAAGATGCCCTTTTCTTGATTTGCACTTCAATGTTAATGTTTGTCAATGTTTTTTGCCCCAATAATAATTGGTACATGACATATATTTGACTGACAATCTTTGACATGACCTTACACAGGCGATATTAAAAGATATTAAGGTTATATTTTCACCAAATGTGCATTGACATGAATGTTCTTTACATGCATGATGATTTTATATAGAAAACAGTAAATAACCAAAAATTGGCTTCGCTGGGTTTTCACAGGCAGGGTCACATTTCTGCGCCTCAGCTTAACTTCTCACCTTAGGGTGATCACAAGATCTGAGATAAATATTCTTGTTGTACATCTTCAGTTCATTTTCATGACACACAAAACTTTCATCAAATACGATTTCTACGTGGGCGGAGCTGTCACTCATGATATCACATAAATAGAAACTGTTTCTATAAAAGAATTCAGTACAGTAGAAGTAACAGTGGATTAATGATTGCATGTTTGCATTCAATGTTATAAAGAATAGTTTAAAATTTCCTTAATATTCCTTTTAAAAGCATTCCTTAAAAATGCTATCACTGTGTAAACAAACCAGTTTTGATCATACAGCATGACAGCAGGAGGACACCAGATGAGAAGAGGGTTCTTTGAGGTTAAGAGTGTTTCAGCATGCCACATCTACTAGACAGTATACTTTCTCTTTCTGATAACCTACCACTTCAGTGTGAGCCCGGTGACAGAGAGAGAGAGAGAGAGAGAGAGAGAGAGAGAGAGAGAGAGAGAGAGAGAGAGAGAGACTACAGTGGCCCCTCTTGAGCTTTACAATCCACAGTCAGACAACAGCAAACCAAAGGTTTTCTGTCATCAATCTCTCTCTTTATCTCCCCACTGTTTCATCACCCCCTCTCTTCCACCTTCCACCTCTACCATTTTTTCTTCCTCTCCTTTTGGTAGAAGGTGAAGAAAGAGGATAACAAATGTTTTATAGTGTGCATATTCTTGCCATTCTTGTCTATGGAGCAGAGTTTCGGCCATACTGTTAATTCTGAGCAAAATTTAAATACTTGAATACTGAATAAGAGATTTAAGGAAGTTTTCGGATGTGTTTTTCAAGTATCAATTAAGTCTCAGATGTTCCTCCTTAAATTGCTTAGGAGTATGGGGATGTAATTAACTCTTTCCATGCCATTGACGAGTTATCTCGTCAATTAAGAGAAAACATTTGCCTAAAGAAGCGTGTTCGTGATAAATTTTTTATGTTAATCTGCAATACCGCGATTATCCACTTACCCAATTTTTGAAAAAAAAAAAAACTAAAGCCAAAACATTATTTACTACTTTTAAACTCTGTGGATGTTTTGAAAATCGTTCTGAATCTGATCTCTAAGAAAATTCCTTCAGAAAATGTTTTATTTTTTAGCTTTTTGCTAAAAAAGTTGTAGAAAAATTACCATATTTAAGAGTATATAAACAGAGAAAAAAAAATAGATATGATGAAAAAATTTTCCCCTGTTTTGTTTGTTTGTTTATTGTTTGTTTGAAAGCAGAGGGTCTGTTCTTTCATTTGATATATTTGTATGTTTATATATTTTTAGAAGAAAATTTTCCTGGAAGACACTTAGTGAAACTTCTGTGAAAATCACAAAAAATGCTGGCGGCAACTTTTCCAGCAATGGCTTGCGGGGAATGAGTTAAAGTAGATGTATAGGTAAATAATCTGGATTTGGGGTAAATTGGATAATAAATGTTTAAGTTTATATTGAAATCTTAAATACAATTATATCAAGAGCTTAGTTGCCATGATCGCTTTTGAAACTCAAATGGAGACGTTTGTTAGATTTCTGTTTTATTTTTTTCGCTTGAGAAATATCTGATATGCAGAAGTCTTTCATTTGCTCTCCATCTCATCTGGGATATAATATATAAATCAGATATCGCTTGGTTTGCACAATGACTATAATCTTGATCGTATATCACTAGTAGTGTAAAATGATTTACCTCCTCAACCTTGAAATAATTTGTGTCAAGTAAAATATGCCATTTCTCTGACTAAGTCTACTGCCGTATTTAATAATATTTGCTGTTGGCGTCGCAGGCAACTGAAGGTTTTTAATGGGAGCTGGTTGGCTCAACTCAACATAATACCAATAAATTCAAATCCCACTGTGTGACTCCGATCCTGTCTGCGGTTCTCCTGTTTGGCTTCTGAAAGAGAGAATGAAGTCATATTATGAGACTCTGTCCTAATGAAACTGAAATAAAGTTTGATAACTCCAATGCTGAAACTTTGCTTGGCTGTTTTTTCCCAAACCGGTCGTCTAAACAAACCAAACAAACTAAAAGAGATTTCAGTGCCTGGTTTGTTTCTACTAGCCTTAATTATTTTTTTCTTTGGGATCTTAGTCAAGAATCTCAAGCA
Source organism: Paramisgurnus dabryanus (assembly GCF_030506205.2). Taxonomy (NCBI): domain Eukaryota; kingdom Metazoa; phylum Chordata; class Actinopteri; order Cypriniformes; family Cobitidae; genus Paramisgurnus; species Paramisgurnus dabryanus. The sequence continues at coordinate 25,935,432 of NC_133347.1, read as the reverse complement.
ATTAAGTTGTTGTTACATTTTAACACTGATAGTCTGCAGTGATTTGTTGCCAGTAGATTCAAAGATATTTTATGATGTGTTTTATTGGTGTATGATTGCACCCAAAACGTTCTACTTTATAATTTTATAATCTTTGTATATTTTTATATCACTTACAGGTTTTGCACCATCCATGCAGTCTGCAGAGATTCTTTGTAACAAACCCATTGACCTGTTTTACCATTTATTTGTTTAAAATCTTTGTGTAGAAGATATCTCTATTATAACTTTCATGGCAAGCTAGAGTAAGTTAAAGTAACAGGTCTCCTAAGTACAAGTAGCAGAAGTTAGGGTCATTTGGTTGTCCGAGGGGCAAACTTTAAGGCCTGTTGTTTTGTCTCAGAGGTTGTGGTTTGAGGGGACAAATTGAGCCAAAACCACTGCACATAACAGGGAGGAGCTCAAAACCACTGCTGTCACTGAGGAAACGCTTTTCTTTGCCAGACTTTGTCGCATTGTACTGTTTCACCACAGAGGGTATAATCCCGAGGAAGATGTTGACTGATTTTAGCTCAGGTTATATTTTAGTGGTGTTTTTCTGGGGTGTCATGCACCCTTTTTTATTGGGGGCACCAGTGGTGGTTCTGGGGCTGGTGCTACTGTATAGGCAGGATGGCCACAGGGAAAATGAAACCCGTTTAAATTACTTAGTAGTTAGGTATATGATGCGGTTAACATGGTTACAGTTTCTTTTAAATGTGAAATGGGGCCTGGGTCCTTATTGTATCAGATTTGTGAAAAAAAGAAAACCAAAGCAAACTTTAAAGAAACAAACGAATAAAAACACTTTCGGAATGAAACAATAAACTGCCATACTAAGTTTTTGTTAACGTTTTCAAAGTTTTCGTTTACACCTCAAAATTTAACGTTGTTTTTGTTCCATTCTGCCATAAGTTTACGTACCATTGTGGCACAAACCTCTCCTGTGGGCGGGGCTTAACAACGCTTAGCTCTCATTGGCTAGTGAGATTGACCAGGAAGTTAAGGGCGTGATCTGGGACCGTGGCTGTTTCTCAATGTTAAGAAAGGATCCTCGGAAGCCAGAATTTCGAGGATGCTTTGTCATCGAAATCCGTTTAAGGACTGTTCCAATGTCGAGGATCCTCGGAATTGCAACCAAGGACTGAGTCCTTCAATCGAGAAATATCCCATATACAGGAAAGGATGCATATGTGTATCCTTCACGCGCTGAAAGCACCCACAATCCTATGCGCGCATCGCCAAAAGCACACCTTTCATTGACGCAATGACGTGCACTTGCTAGCCTGTTCCATTTGCGTGTTTTTCCGAATGCTTAAGAGGAGCCTCGCCTAGCCTCTGAAGGAAGTGACTTGTAAGGACTAGCCCTGCCAAGGAAGTATCCTTGACATTGAGAAACGGCCAGTATATTACCAAGTGCGATTGTTCCCCCTCCCTGCTCCCTGGTCTGCACTCAAACTACACTTTATGATCAATACCCGACGTTCATCAAAAGATGCAATCGTTTTGCAACTGGAACAATTGCGCGATGAAGTCCATCATAATTTTTAAGTTATGACTGTTTTGGTGGTGTTGAAATCATGCGAGCTTGCACAGATTGATTTTCGTATGATGTTAAAGCAATAAAATGCACTTTTAAATTTCTCAGTTATTTAATGTCATAAACCGATCGGTCACCGCAGTGCACTGTTTATGACCTGGTACATTACAGAGCGATTAAACTAGCCAAACTAATCATATGCACGGCCGGTGTGCGATCTCCTTAAGACTTCAGTAGAGAAGATTTTGCATTATTTGTAAAGTTATAATGTTTGCCCTTTACAGTGTAAATTACTTATTTAGTAGTTTATTTGCAGGGTTGCCAATTCTCACGGCATGAGGCACAAACTCTGTCCGAATGAATCTCCCGCCCCATAACAACCCAACTTAAAAAATATATTTTAAAATCCACTTTTGGTTAAATAAAGGCATGATGCTTATGAGCCCAAGGCTACAGTATGATTAGCTTAAGACAGTATTATGTTTTTGTTTAGTCTCAAATCTTGTTTCTAGATCTTGATCTTGACTCAACACATGACATGACTCAGATGGCCCAAGCGCCTACAGTATAATTCATGAAGACGCCTTTGTCCCTGATTTAGTAATGGCTGATAATTAGTATAGCATGCTGAATGTTTGAGTCTTATCAGTGGATAGATGATTGATGGTGTATGTCTTTGATGTCACTTTTAATATATTTATTTTAGCTAAGAAACCCAATTACATTTTTTTTAACTGGAGTCTGGTTTATGTACAATAGATTAGCTGTTTATACGAGTTACCCTACAGTTTAAGAACAGAGCTGCTACTGAACACTGTGGACAGAACCAGTAAATGTGTCTATGTATATTATTTTACCCAACTTTAACCTTTCTCTATTACTGTTTTATTCACTTTTACCTTTGTTTACATCAGAAAAGTGAGAAATGTCTACATATTAAAATTAAAGATCCAGATTTGTGTTGTCCCGCATTACTTTTCGTCCCGGTTTTCCCCTACCTAACTAAATACCTCATCTCTTTTAACTTAATGTGACAATCTGTGAAACAAAATATTCAAGCAGATATTATATAAGTTTGACTGGTTGAAATATCCACCTGCTGTCTTGGTTACATTAGGGGACAACAAAACTCATTGCATAGGTTTGATTAAAGATTATGTAACCATTTTTGGCGCAATAATATTGTGCACTGATGATGAATTACACACCAGGGACATATAAACTGCATTTAGTCATGTCGAAATTATCGTAATTATGACAACTTGGAAACTCACACTAAGCAAGGTTTACTGGAAAAAATGTAGGATTTAAAGTGTCATTAACAAGAATTTTATTTTTGTATTCTTTGGGTTGCACAAAAAAATTTCCATCCAAGCGTTACTCTTATTTTACTGGAACTTACCTGAAAAGTATTCTTTCAGGGCATTAGTAATGCTCTCTCTCTCTCTGTAAAAACTGCACATTTTTATTGCTACAGCATTTGCAGCTGTGCTCCGTACATATAGTGCAAAGTTTACTTGACTCATTCTTTACCATTATTATCATTCCTTTTTCCTTTCAATGCTTATTTACCTCTTGCCGTGTCCTCTCTTATCTCTTCCCTTCATTCTGCTGTCCACCTGTTCTTGTTCCCCGCTCTGTCCATCACACAGCAGAGCAGGAAGCGCTCCGGGGTTGACCCCTGACCTCAGTCAGCCAAGCTCTGTATAAACAGCTCATTTTCTCCACTTCCTGTTTAGCAGAACGGGAGCACCGCCTGTTCCAGATTGTTTACAGAGTGTCCCTCTTTAAATTCTTATGCGTATGGGTCTGGCAGCATGTTTTTTGGTATGAGTATTTCTGTGCGCGGCTGTCAGTGTTTACGACACTGCCTGCTGTCTCATTGCGAACAATACAGCTTGTTCCTTAGCTCTTGGAAATGGGCTTTAAATAATGAACTCCGCAGTGTTAATGTCATTTTCAGTTAGTTTTTAGAATTGGGAATATTATATTGTGCATTTAGTGGTGCTTGGTAAGGAAAACATACATATTGTTATTTACTTTTAATTTAAAGTATTATTTACTTTTGAATAGTTAAATAAATGTAATTAACTAAAAAGAAATTAAAAATTGTAAAAAACAGATTGAAATATAAGTCATTTTTACTTACCAATCACGTTACGGTCATGAGAACATTTTTCTTTCAGACTGGGATAACTCACTTAAAGGTGCAGTGTGTAATTTTTAAAATGATCTCTTGACAGAAATGCAAAATAATATACAAAACTATATTAACAGGGGTGTATATTATAACTTTAAAGGCAACATATCATGAAAATCTTACTTTTTCCATGTTTACGTGCAATAATTGGGTCCCCAGTGCGTCTATCAATCTAGAAAATGTGAAAAAGATAAACCCAGTAACTTAGTTTCGGTAAACCATTCTCTGCAAGCATGTGAAAAAAATAGGTAATTGAAATTTGGCTCCCCTTGTGACGTCAGAGGGGGATAATACCACCCCTTAAAGGACAAGTTCGGTATTTTACACTTAAAGCCCTGTTTTCAGATTGTTTATGATGAAATAGAACGGTTTTGACTGAAATTTCGACATATGCGGCTGCCCCGAGAATTTTGGGGAGTTTGTGTTTCACCTCACACCGTTACAATGGGTTTAATGGTGCACTGGAACAATCCTTCCTAAAATGCATTAAACTTTCGTTTACAAAGACGTGAAACTCACCGACTGGTCAGGGGTGTTCACTGATATGCTCACAAAAAAATTGCTGCAAAATACACATTCCAACAGCTGTTTTATCGTTGTTTTTGCCAACTCCATTGACTTGTATTAGTTGTGCTGTGAGGTACGGTATTACTCCGCGTCGGGAACTTTGTTTCAATTCTTGCAATTGGCAATGGCGGATTAGCGCCACCACCTGGGCTGGAGTGTTTATTATTCAAGCTCTAAGCGGAAGAATGTACGGGTGTGAGGCGTTTGGAAAAATAGGTCCACAAGTTAACAACGAATGCTAAAACAGCTGTTGGAAAGCATCTTTTGCAGCGATTTTTGTGTGAGCATATCAGTGAACACCCCTGACCACTCAGTGAGATTCACGTCTTAGTAAACAAAAGTTTAATGCATTTTAGGAAGGATTGTTCCAGTGCACCATTAAACCCATTGTAGAGGTGTGAGATGAAACACAAACATCCGAAAATTCTCAGGGCAGCCGAAGTCGAAATTTCAGTCAAAACCATTATATTTCACCATAGACAATCTGAAAACAGGGCTTTAAGTGTAAAATACCGAACTTGTCCTTTAATCTGCACTATCCAACCATGGCACTGCCATTTGGTGCAGTGATCAGCTCATTTACATTTTAAAGGACACACCCGAAATGGAACATTTTTGCTCACACCTACAAAGTGGCAATTTTAACATTCTACAAAAATGATCTATATGGTATTTTGGGCTAAAACTTTACATATATACTCTGGGGACACAAAATATTTATTTGAAATCTTAAAAAAGTGAAATGTGCCCTTTAAAGCTTGTAACTTTTGCCTCTTTATCGTCATCTCTGTTTGAAATAGAGGTGAGGTTAAGAGAAAGTTTTAACAAAAATAAACAAGATTGCAACATAAGTTATCTTATTATTATATTATATTATAATAGTTATCATAATTGCAACAAAAAGTGATCTTCTTTAAGTCATTTCAAGTGTAATGGAGGCCAACTGATATTACCTTGAAATCATACATGACAGTTCAACTTATAAATCATTATTAATTATTATTACACCGTTGAAAATGTAGGTAATGAGACAGTTTTGAAAACTGATTTTTTTATGTACTTGCTGATTTTTTTGTTGATTTATTACCCCCACCCCTAAAATATATAGATTTAATGATTTATCAATACATTATACAAACATTCAAAAACACACTCACGCATTACACCAGCAAGTTTTAACAACCCGAGACCTTACGTGACACGTAACCACAATCACACACACCATCACACACTATATTTATTGAAACGCACATGGACTGACTTTCTAAATGATATGGTTTCTTACTGAGAAAACACTTATTACTATCTATAGCTCTATAGTCTCTGGGTCCAATTAAATGGTTTGTGTTGTGGCCAGCGATATCTCTTTAGACTCTCTGTGTTGAATTACGCAGCAGATACGTCTGGTCTTCCTCTTTTATCTCGTGTCTGGCTTCGGTTAGCTCACGATTCGTGTGCCCAACCGGAGCATCAGGCGGGGTTGATCAGGGTCAAAATGCTATTTGAAGATTGAGATGACTGGCCGTGTCCCAGTTCTCAGCGTTGTGATCCTCCCTGCATCCTGCAACGATGACTACAGTTGGGTTAGTCGTGTAATCAACATTAGTAATAACCTAACAAACTCAAGTTGTGGTTCTCATTTATTTTGAGTCACAGGACAAAGACTCACTTTGAGGTCACTTGTGTTGGCTCTGAGATGTACACATTTCATTTTCTATAATTAGTAGTTAAATGGCATGATGCAGTTTTGCCATACGTGTGTGTCTGCACACGTGTGCATGTGCGGGAAGTCATTAGCGTGGTTGTCAGGATTAGCATTAGTCATATTAAAGGCAGCTGTCATAAAACTGCTGCTAGACTTCAATTGCCCGACGTTTTGATTAAATCTGCTCATAAACTGTTGTGGCAAAGGGGAAAATAAGATGAACAAGTATGTGTGGAGCCAGGTACTGTACACACTGCATAACAGTGTTACTAATGGTCTAAATTGCGCCTGTGGACTTGAAGAAATTTAATTTAAAACATTTTTTGAACTTAGTCTGCTAAATTGTCCAACAGTGGATGGACAAGCATCATACTGTTAAAGAACTGAGGTCATTTTCTCCTGAACCTAACCATCTTAATTCATTTTATTTCTCTGTTGTTTTGTAAAAGCATGTTGCTTGTTATTTAATCGAAGGTTTGCAATGGCCTAACAAGACCACGTGAGTCTCTGTAATGTACAGTTTTCGTCTTTTTGCTTGTACGTCTCGGCAACAAACTGAATCCAAACCCAATTTATTTCCAAACCTCACACTGTAAAATATTTGTTGTAGTTATGCAGCTGTTTGCCAGTAACTTACTGTAGATTTAAATGTATGTTATTTACTACCCAGTCTCACAAAGTTTCGTGATATAGTCACATATTTTTTTATTCTTTTTTCGTGCTATTATCATGAAATTTCGTGTTTTTTCGTGATCGTATAACGAATTCCTGTTTTCGTGTGATTATCACGTATTGGTAACTCAACTGCTTTTTCCTATTTTTAAACCATTGTTGCTTCGGTTTAGGGTTAGATTTGGTGCTTGCATTAGAATGTCACTTTATATGTTGGTTTATACTATTTTTTCTGATTTATTTTTTTATATGTCGCCTGGCGTTAGGGTTAGAGTTGGGTTTGGTTAGGGATGTCATTTTATGTAAATCTAACCCTAAACCGAAGCGACAATGGTAAGAAAATAGGACAAAACAGTTGAGTAACCAATACGTGATAATCACACGAAAACAGGAATTCGTGATAATAGCACGAAAAAAGAATCAAAAAAATACGTGACTATATAACGAAATTTCGTGAGACTGGGCTGGTTATTTATTGTCAACAGTTTGTTCAAAGTTAAATGAACAATAAACATTAACAAGTCTTTATCTTTACAGAATAATCAACCCTATATCACGAAAATGCGTGACTATTTCACGCATGGACCAGCGTGACAATGTCACGCTTTGCCGCGTTTGAGCGTGAGCATGTCACACTTTTCTGTTTGTGTCACTGTCACGTATTGGTTACTCAACTTTTTTGTCCTATTTTCAAACCATTGTCGCTTCGGTTTAGGGTTAGATTTGGTGCTTGTGTTATATGTCACTTTAAGTATTTGTCACTTTAAGAATTGGTTTATTAAAAAAAAGATACAATTCTTTTATATTTTCTAAACTTTAACCAATTGTCACCTGACGTTGGGGTTAGAGTTTGTTTAGGTAAGGGTGTCATTTTATGTAAATCTAACCCTAAATCGAAGCGACAATGGTAAGAAATTAGGACAAAAAAGTTGAGTAACCAATACGTGACAGTGACACAAACAGAAAGCGTGACATGCTCACGCTCAAACGCGGCAAAGCGTGACATTGTCACGCTGGTCCATGCGTGTAATAGTCACGCAATTTTAATACTAAAATAACAGCCTCATGCAAAGCATTCTGGGAACAAGAAATCCTCATCAACCTTTTCTATTTTTGCTTCAGATTTTGGTTTCCCAAATGCTTTGCATGAGGCTGTTGTATTAGTTTTATTCTGTAAAGATGAAGACTTGTTAATGTTTAATGTTTATTTAACTTTGAACAAACTGTTGCCAGTAAATAACATTAATTTAAATCTAGAGTAAGTTACTGGCAAACAGCTGCCAGCAATACTGTAATTTCTATAGAAATGTTTAACAGTGCACCCATTCCACCATCCAAACCACTACCCCTCTCTCTCTCTCTCTCTCTCTCTCTCTCTCTCTCTCTCTCTCTCTCTCTCTCTCTCTCTCTCTCTCTCTCTCTCTCTCTCTCTTCTTCCTTCCTCCATCCTTTCTTTTCCCTGATAAGACTCTCTGGTTTTAGGCCCATTAGCCAATGGCGAAAGGGATAATTGTCGTGGCAAAGAGCCGGGCGCATGTTTGATGTGGACCACGACTTCCTTTTGATGTAAAAATGTATCCAGCGTGATTATCAAGATTATCACTTCCTCCCCCTCCTCTTCCTCGTGCCCTCACTTGTTTCTCTTCCCCCTTTTTCCATCCCGCCATTAAACCGTGAGGATTAATTGGAAACAGCCTGCTATGATGGCTTTTGGGTCCCAGTTCTTGCTCTTTCCTCTGTTAACCACCATATCTTCGCCTCTATCTAACACACTATAAACTCTCAGAAATAAACTGTACCTTTTCTGTCACTGGGGCTGTACCCTTTCAAAAAGTGCAGCTTTGCACCTAAGGATTTCATTTTAGTACCTCAGAAGTGCATGCTGGGACCAAAGAGAGCTTATTAGTACGTCAAAAATACATATTAGTATCTCAAAGGTACATAGTGGTACTAAATGTTTACACATCTGTACCTTATGGTCCATACAATTACCTTCTTAAAGAGTGCTGCCCCACTGACAGCTAGGTTACATATTTTGACTTTCTAACAATGTAGGTCCTTAAGGTACGGTAATCTACCCAAAATTGTATTCTGTTTTGCATTCCTGTAAAGGTACCAAACAGAAACTTAGGCGTACATTTTTGTACCTTTATTTCTGAGAGTGTACCTGATACACTGTAAAAATGATTTGTTGGTTCAACTTAAAAAAACTTAAAAGTCAAGTGGTTGCCTTAAAATGTTGAGTTATTTATACCTAAAAATATTAGTTAACTCGAAAAATGTGTTTAAAAATTGTTGGATTAAGTATTTTTAAGTTGAATTGACTCAAAATCTTAAAGGGACATTCCACTTTTTTAAATATGGTAATTTTCCACCTCCCCTAGAGTTAAACATTTAATTTTAACAGTTTTCGAATCCATTCAGCTGATCTCCGGGTCTGGCGCTAGCACATTTAGCATAGCTTAGCATAATCCATTGATTCTGATTAGACCATTAGCATTGCGCTAAAAAATAACCAAAGAGTTTCGATATTTTTCCTATTTAAAACTTGACTCTTCTGTAGTGACATTGTGTACTAAGACAGACGGAAATATTGAAAGTTGTGATTTTCTAGGCAGAAATGGCTAAGAACTATACTCTTAAACTGGCGTAATAATCAGTGACTTTGCTGATGTAACATGGCTGCAGCGGGCGTAGTGATATTACGTACTGCCCGAAAATAGTCCCCTGCTTTTTTTTAATGGAAAGAAGCTTCACATCAGTGAATGTTTCACAATTCACCTAAACTCATTTAATCTTTAAAGAATATACCAAAATCCTCTGCAGAATTCAATGCATGCTGTGTCCTTAAGGTTTATAGGCAGCAAATGAAGGATATGTTGGCGAGCGTCTGTGTGTTTGAGACGCCTGTGTCAGTGTGTTTACTGTAGATGTATGTTGTTTTTGGACATGTTCATGTATGTCTTGGTTCAGCAGGTGTGTTAGTGAGGGTCTGTCTGACAGCTTGTGTGCGAGGACTGTTTTTATTGGATTCATGTGCAGATTTCATATCATGTTGCTCTCTGTAAATGTGTATTTAGTGTTCGTCATCAAAATGACTCATTTCATCTCTTGCCTTTTTTATTTTCACAGAAATCTAAGCAACAATCGTATCAGTGTTCTAAAAAATGGCTCATTCACCGGCTTGCACTCCCTTGAGAAACTGTAAGTAAAGCTTTTGCATCTTCACCATCATCATCATCATCATAGGGCTTGTATCTGATGCTCTTTAAGAGATTTTGTAGTTATTGTTCTGGGCTATGTCTTTTATAAACTTTTCAAATGTGGTGTGTGTGAAGTCTAGTATCCCTCTCAAAGCTGAGCTTTAGTTTGTACTACAAACACACATTTTTAATAAATTTTTAATTAAATATGTAAATAGATAAGATTGTTCAAAGGTTGATGTAGCTTTTGGCCACTACTGTATAGGCTATACCTGTTAGCACTTGATGTCCGATGTGAAACTTGATTCACACTCTTTTGGTTTGAGATCCCAGCTATGGAAAGTTTCAAGTTTAGATCATGACAGTGAATCACCAATGACAAAATCTGTGACATGCCGTCCGTTATCACAGGAAATAATTTACAGTCTCTGAGGCTGACGCTACAGTAGGGAGTTTGAGTCAGTAAGTGTGGCTATCACAGAGCTCCAGACGAAAGAGTCTCATTAGACCACCATATATCTCACCATGAGTCTGGAGAGATAATAGACGAGAAGGAGGAGAGGGGAGGCCGCCAGGGATTGTGGGAGAATGAAATATGTTGTTGCTGTTTGCTGGTTGACCTGCATTATTGGCACGTGATACTGAATAGTTTGCTTTGGCGATGAGTTTTGATTTGTGTATCTGTATAGTGATCATGTGTTTCAATGCACTTGTAATTCCATCATATTTTATGTTGTGGATTGTATTGACAAAGAAACGTTTGTTTATACTGTATAGGAGGGTTTGTATTTCCATTTGTATGAGTCGTGGTGTTATTGAATAGATTGGTGTGCATACGGCCATTAGCGTATGTGTTCAAATGTGCACGTGTGCAGTGATTAGCGTGTGTGTGTAAGACAGGGCTGTTCTCTGTGTGTAGGTGTTTTGAGGGGTAAAAGGATCTGATTTGCTTGTTTTTGCAAGTGCAGACAAGACCCCCAAGGGAAAAACTGAGGTCAAAGAGCAGAGAAACTGGAGCCGTGCCCACAAACAGACACAGTTGTTTTACTAGACGTAAGCTTGATGTTAAAAGAAAGTAGTCAATTTACTGTATATACAGTAAATGGTTGAAGTAATCTTTTTTATTGCAATGTAACAAATATAGAAGGAATATGATTGAAAATATGACACAACATTAGGACTGGCCGATGTATCCTAAAATGTGTTATCTTGGTATCTTACTTGACCTATTTTTCAATATTTTTGCTCTAGAATAATGTGACTGCCATACAATATAGTTCTTATTTTGTATCCGCTTAACTCTTTCACCGCCAGCGTTTTTTAAAAAAAGTTGCCAGCCAGCGCCAGCGTTTTTCATGATTTTCACCAAAGTTTAATGCCTTCCAGAAAATCTTCTTCTTTAAATATATAAACATACAATATACCAAATGAAAGAACAGACCCTCTGCTTTCAAACAAAAAAAACCGTTTCATCCTACCTTAAGTGGTTCTTTTGCAATCAGCTTTTGAATATGGGTAGGTTTCTGCAAAAACACCACTTTTTGAGCAAAAAGCAGAGATAATTCCATTTTTGTGACGGACTTTTCATAGAGATCCCATTCAGAGCGATCTTTAAAACAGACACGGACATGCAGCCGCTTGCCCTAGGGCAATACTTCCGGGTTTAAAAAGTTGCAGAAAGGGCACAACCTGGTGGATAATAGCGGTATTGCGGAAAGACGGAAAATCTCGTCATTGGCGGGGAATCGTTTTCTCTTAATTGACGAGATATCTCGTCAATGGCGGTGAAAGAGTTAAAAAATCACCACGTTTCATTTTGTGCCACCATACTTACTTGTTTAACTACTCATGTAACAGTCTTTAAATAAGGAAAACATGGACGTGTTTGGAAGTGTTAAATCATCTCTGTTTGGATCCTAAGGAATGAATGGGGCTAGGCTAAATTCTAACACATTCACGATGTGCTGTACAAAGATTAAGTGCACTTATTGAAAAAAGATAGGTGTGTATTAATTTGTCTAAGTTGAGGTAAATAGATAGTAAAATATTAAAAAACTGTGGTGTTTTCCTTTAAATGGGTTTAGTCTATTTGTGAGGACATGATCGCTTTTGATTGTTTAATCTGTAACAAACAAATTTCCCAGCATGCCCTCTGCCTCAACCTCCTGTGGTGTGACAGGCCAGTGTGATGTGTGTCTGATGTGCGTAAAAGCGTATGCGAATGTGTATTTCTCCATTGTTGCACTGTTTATTCTTGTTTTGATGCAACGGTTTGGTGCGCTCACGCAGCTCTGCTCTTTGTTTTCGGGCTGTTAGCTCTCTGTGTGTGTAGCTTAGCGTGCCTGTGGGAGTTTATCTTATCTTGTGCGGTCTATCCGGCAGTCACTGGTGGTATCCCAGGATTTTTTTTCTCTTTTTCCCCAAAACTGCAACTTATTAGATGTTTAACACAAATGCTGTTATGCAAGTATTAATAACAGATTTGACTACCGATGCATACGCTGTAACTTTCGTATAGTTTTAAAGAGCTGGTGTCGGCATACCATAGCAGTATTTCAATGAATGTCATGTCAAAGCATTCTTTATCATGACACACATGTTATTAATGATTTTGACAATACAAAGCTGCACCTCTTTGACTTTTGTGTCTGGCTTTGTTTCTCTGTCTCTCTGTGTATGTGTTGGGTTCTTTGCATCCTATTATGGACATCTTACTCAAACTGTTTTGGCGTGGCCTCAAGGCTCTAAATAGTCTCTAAACAGCCCCCCACCTCTCCTTAAACATGTGTTCCTGTGAAATCACACAAAACATAGCACTACAAACAGAATTGATTGGTTTAATTTAGGGCATCAGGCTCAGGTTTAATGCTGGATCGGTGGGAAGTGTCAACTTTTGTTGTGTTTTTTTTTTTACCTAAATGTACACAATCATCCGTAGCTAATATTGCCCAGTAACTAATTTGTTCTGCTTTATAACCTCTCTTAAATTGATGGGACCCTAGACATAATGACCTCCTCCCCCCTAGCCCAATAAGTAAAGTATAAAGCCTGTTTTATACTTCTGCGTCAGACCTACGCCATACTCTCCATGCCGTAGGCCACGCGTCAGTTTTCATTTATACTTCTGCGTCATTTTTCTCGTCGACATGCAATTACACATGCAGCCCGCTAGTAGGCAGTGTCCACGGGCATGTTACAGCATCAAGGCAAAAGTCGAAAAAGAAGCAGCTTGTTGTTTAAGTTGTCGGAGAGGCATCAGCAGTAATAGAAATAAATAGACAGCAACTTTTGTTGCAGCTTGAGATGTTAAATATCGCTCCTCAACTTGGTCCATTTTTGTTTTTACAGACACAAGTGAAAATGTTGTCCAGCGTTTTTTTAGCAGACCAATCCCAGCTCTTGAGGTCCATTTAGGATCGTTGTGTTGTTAAATTTTTTTTGAGAGGTGCACTTCATGCTACGCACAGCCTACGGTGTTGGTCTTACGCAGAAGTATAATACAGGCTTAAAATACAAGACAATGAAGACTTTATGACCACTTTCAAGTATTTTCAGCAACTTGGATCAATGCGATTGTGAGCTACACCAGTAAGATTTAGCAAATCATAATATTTGGTAGTGATGCACCGAAATGAAAATTCTTGGCCGAAACCGAAAACCGAAAAAAGGAAACCAAGGCCGAAAAACCGAAACCGAAACACCGAAATAAATTATTATGCCAATTATTAGTACAATTGCATTTATGGCCATCACTGTGTACTAACTTTACTAGGGGTTTGTGACGGATAAAAAAACTCACAGTTCGGATCACATTACAGTTTTTGAGGCACAGATCAGATTATTTTTCGGATCAGCAAAAAGCAGGTGGGAAAAATCTAATAAACAATAAAGAACTTGCAAACATTTATAAAAGAGAACAAAGTTGTACATTAATAAGGTCTGAAATTAGCTTTAGGTACAGAAATCAAATTAAATGAATCATAACACAATCAATTAAATATATAATTATTTTTTAGAGCTATTTGTCTCTTTGTCATGGGTTGTTTGATCAACATTAATGACACAGACTTAAGTAGGTTAATCTGACTGTAATCTATACATACACTTAAGACATAAACAAATGTTTTTATTAGAAAAAGAATACTGTGGAGAGAATTTTGTTTATATGTGCCCTGTCAATAACAGCGAGATTTTATGTTTGCTTGTTTTTTTTTAAACGCGTTTCTCTCGTATGTGCACTATCGAGGGCACTTAAACGCATGCACATACAGAGACCGAGGGTGAATCCCAAACATCGCAACAGTCGCTCCACATAAAAACGTTACGTTATGTTTCATTGCTTTATTCGCCAAATGTATGTTAATGGATTACAGTATGAGACACATTAGCGCGACTCTCTCTAAAGTTTACACATCAAGACATGCTTAATATTTGCAGACGCGTGCAAACAGCTCGACTGTGAGTGAAACTTGCTTGAGCATGAAGGGGAGGGGTGGGAGACGACTGATCACCGTGAGTGAAACCCAAGCGCTAGCGCACAGATGGGAGGGGCGCGGTTGACATTCATTTTCGGTTTACATTTTCGGCTGGATTTTTTATTTCGGCCCGAAACCGATAATGCCATTTTCGGCCGAAATTTTCAGTGACCGAAATTTCGGTGCACCTCTAATATTTGGACCTCATAAACAGTAGATGTCCTAAAGGTACAGTAGCAAAAATAGCTTGTTTAAGGTTCACAGAAAATGGTCATGAAATACTAAATAATGGCTTTTCCCAGTAACCTTAGCTAACATTATAAATGCCATTAAGGTTGAAAAATATGCTACGTTGAAATTGTGTGGAATGATTTTATGTACTGGGACCCATTTACTAGTTTGCAGATACATAAGCACGCTAAATGTTTATTCAAAGATTATTCAAAGAAAATCAAAGAAAAAGCGCAAAAGGCCGTGGGTTTTAATCCACGGTTAAAAAACATTTATACCTTGTAATCCACTGTAAGTCGCTTTGGTTAGGTGCCTGCCAAATGCATAAATGTCAATGATAATAATGCCATTGCAAATCTTTTAATCATAATTTGATGTACACATAGTTAAAGTGTCCATAACACACACTGTTTCTGTGTATCTGATGTTAATCTGGAGTAGTATTACATCCTTCGAGCCTTAAGTTTTATCAGATTTATAAAAGACAGATTAGCTTTACAGAGTCTTTCTGATAACGTACAAAAAAAATTGGAAGGAGGAGTTACTAGCTGCGGGAGGAGCGAGTCCGAGTTAACACAATTTTAACAACACTGACTATATAACTCATGATTCACTACATGTTCATGTCGTTTATATAATATGCACTTACGCGCCTATTTCCAACATAACACAGAAATCTTACATATTGCATGCAACTCATGACCCAGTTGGGACTTTTCAATGAAATCCAGTGTTATACAAACACACACGCAAAACTCTGCTGCAACCCCGGATAAACAAACTATATCCATTGTTTCCATAATGCTGGATTTCTTCTCCTTACATCCAAAAACATACTTCTTCTATCGTGCTATTGCTGAGTTTGATATAAAACAAAGCTGTCGTGTGAAGTGATACCTGTGACTTAGCATCCTCTGTTTCCCGCTGATTGACGTGTGGGCGTGGTTTTTCAGGGGAAGTGCCCATAAAAAAAAGATATGTATAGCGTACCCCTACAAATGTCAGCAGTTCCTGTAATCGAAAAACTTTCGGAAACTTGTACGTACCATGGCGAAGTGCATTTGGCATACTCTGTAACATGTCCAACTGCTTTTTTGACACTTTGCCTATGTTAAGCATGAGGAAACAACTCTTAAACAGTGTTAATAAGTCAGAATGCATGAAATACCGTTGAACCCCACTTTAATGCACAAGACAAATTGTTCTTTTTTTAGTATAATGGACCTATACTTAACCTTCAAACACACATCCATCAGGTGTCAGTAAAATGACTCTCTCAGGAGTTTGAAAAAATAATCTGCTTTAGTATATTCATATATAAACCCTGCTGTGCGGTTATATTACAGTATTGCTCAAGGGCCGAAGGAAAGTCCAGCGACAACCCTCTGGTAGCTCCTCATTAAAGCAGACCTCCACAAAAGAGGTCCTTCATAACTCGCCGAACCACCCAATGAGAGTGCCGTTTAGCCATGTTTGTTTTATAACCTTATAGAGCTGCTGACAGCTTTACGAAAACTTTGTGTGTGTTAGTGTAACTTTGTGTTGTCTTGTCTTTCACATCAGCACACATAATATCATATGCATATGAAAAAAGCTATTTCACCTGAACACCCCCACACAAGCACACACACACAGCCAAATTCATGTTTTTCCCTTCATCTACTGAATTTTCCACCCAGCAATGTACCTCAAACGGCACACTGCCACATAGCCGGGTACACACACACATCTTGTAATGAGGCTGGACCCTGCTAACAAGCGTAGACTCTAACAAGTGTGTGAACAGATCACAGCGACCTGTCTGATACTGATTTGAGCACAGTTAATGAGAATAATGAGAGAGAGAGAGAGAGAGAGAGAGAGAGAGAGAGAGAGAGAGAGAGAGAGAGAGAGAGAGAGAGAGAGAGAGAGAGAAATTTACAGCAAGAAAACTCAAAGTTCGGCTTGTGAGTCAAATCTGGCCTGCCACCAAAATGTGAACGATTTGTGAGAATTCAGTAGTAGCTTTGTGTAAGAACAATACACTTCTGTTGTAATAAATGAAATTGTGTGCATTTTAAGAGAGACTTGTAGCATATCTATACAGGTTTGCATTTTAAACTGTACTTCAAATAGTAATAATCTGTTTACAAAAAAGTTATTATGCATGATGTACATAATAAATCAGAATTCAAAACTTCACATCAGTAAGCTTATAATATTGATTTATGATTTGGTCTGATTTTGCGCCGTAAGCAAGTAACTCCAAAAGTAACATGCAATTTAAAGCGTAACTAAACCCCTGGTCAGAGCCTGACTCCACCCACTGCAATATTTGAAAAATGCAAGAAAAGTGGGCAGATCCCAACGGAGATAGAGGGGACGAACTAAGTGTGTGGTGAGATCGTAACAAGGGCGTGGTGAGCTTGAACCTGCTTACGTCACGAGTCATTTCTTGGACCCAACATCCAATAGGAAAATTCAACTGCAGTAGCCACCGTTCAACCTCAAGAGGGCAGCACTCAGACGTTTTTACACCATATATTGTAGTATTGAAACACTTTATATCCAAATGTCAAAAAACTTACTAAAATCAATGAACAGCACTAATAAAGCCCCATTCTTACAGATCATTAACTAAAAAAAGTTGGTTTAGGGTTTAGTTACTCTTTAATGTTTCAAACTTTATGAAAAAAGTTATGGCCTGTAGCTTTAACTTGAATTGTTGGTTTGTTTGGCTTATTATGACATTCAGTTTTGTGTTAGGGATATGCGACCTCTAGTGGCCAGCAGCTTATTACAACCTGTGGTTACGTTTCAATGTTGGTTGATTTATGCGTCAAATTAGACACATTTAATTTTCTGCATTTGTATTTCAGAAAAAGTTTCATGAACATTTATGGTTTAAAAAATATTTTGGAGCAGCTTACCCCACCCTAAATCTAACCCCAACCACTTTTATTTATTACAGAAATTGACCAAGCCATGAGATCATTTTATACAAAGAACTCAGTAAATGCAAAGCACACAGAATGGTCTCATTCAAACATAAGCCATAACATTAGAGCATAACGCAGTCGGTCACAGGAGCCAATAGCGTTTCACATTACAAGCTGACGTTATGAAGCTATTGGTCACGCACTGATCTCACAGAAAGTTGTGTTATAGTCATGCAAAATTTGATTAATTTATTTGTGTCCATAGCATGAAATTCAGCTTTTTACGTGCCTTCAGCACGAATGTCTTTTTCGTGACACTCGCACAAATTTCTATAAACAGTTTTTCGTGTGCGTTGCACGGCTTTCATTTTAGTTTAATTTTATGTATTGTTTTCTCATTGTTTTTTCCTTTTTTCTTACCATTGTCACTTGGGGTTAGAATGACTTACTGTTACATTTTTAGACATCCTAACCCAAACCCCAAATCTCTAACCCCAACACCAAGCGACAATGATTGAAAATAGGGAAAAAAAGAGAAAACTATACATAAAATGTCACAAAAAGACATTTGTGCTCAAGGCACATAAAAAAGCTGAATTTCGTGCCATGGATACAAATAAATTGATAAAATTTTGAGTTTATATAACACGACTTTCCATGAGATAATGTTGAGTGACGAGTCACACGAGAGCCAATGAGATTTCACAGTCAATGATGATGTATCGTCGCTTTTTCTGGTGGCAGTTTTTAAACGAGTGTATACACACACCAGATCTAAGATTTACAGCAGAAAGTGATCAGATAAATCAATCGTGTGACCGCAATACACTTGAAATATTTGTACTTTTTGAAAAACTGTGTATTATATTATATAATAAATAAATGGGTACTTTATTTGCTCAAAATGCCTGAATAGAGCAATGTTTAACATAAATAAAAATTAATCCTGGTGGTTTAAATGTTGTAGGAAATCCAAATACTGCCCTTAATGCAAATGACCTTAACCTAATAAAAAATAATGACCTTAAACAATAAGGAAATTTACTCAAGATACTTATCAACATGATAAAGGAGGTCTTGAATGTTCCAAAAACAAAGTCACTGCATTTTGCCTTTGTAGGGCAGAATACATGCCATCATTTTAAAATTATACCCCCCCCAAAAAAAATTTAATCCATACCACAATATATTTACTTTCCCCTGTTGCTGGTAAAGATGCTAATTTAGTAAACACATCTGAGGGTCATATTTGGGGGAATGGACAAACGACCTAAACATTCATATGGGTTGAAGGCCAGGACTCCCTGGTAGAAGAGATTTTTTATCTCAATGGGTTAATTCCTGGTAAAATAAAGGATAATAAATAAATAAATAAGTATACTGTTGAAAACACCCAAGATGTTCCAAATATATGACCCTGCATCTGAAAACCAAGCATAAGTGTTTTTTTGTGATTGACTTTATATAAAATCATCCTAGTGTAAAGAACATTTAGTGAAAATATAATCTTTGACATGTTTAATATTGTCTGAGTAAGATCATGTCAACGAATAAAATCAAACTTTAGATGAAACTTTATCCTGAATTTCACAGACAGGGATAAAATTGTTGCAGCAAATTTTAGCTTTTAAAGTTGGTTTACTATCATGGATGAAGCTAATTGATTGGTGATCAAGCTAGTTACAAACCTGGTAAGGGCACCAACATGTCAAGGTTTGTGTCAGAAGCACACCCAGATCTTAAAACATGTTGTCAATGTAGGTAGCTGGCCTAAATTTGGAACAGAGCCAATGTAAACCAGGAGACCTTTTTAAAAACATAACTTTACATCCAAAGAAATTATGCAGAGAACACATACCAGTTTATTCCAGTCCCTCAGAGTCTGATGTGCGTCTCTAGAGGAGAGAATATGAGAATGCTCTGTCTAATATAACATCGAGTTCCTGATGTTGTGTTTGGAATTAAGATGAACATTGTTTCCAATGGAGGTAAGCACATGACCTTATCCAGGGATTGAGTTGTATGTTGGTCACTGCTAGGCCAACTGCTTTCTAATAAAATCCCAAGGGTAGTGGCAGTGAATTTCTTCATCTTTTCCCTAATAAACAGCCAGACTGAGACTTACAGTATATGGATTCAATCAACTTTTTATGTGATTTAAAGTCCAAGTAATCCTGCACTGATTGAACCAGAGAATAAATCTTTACTAAAAACAAATAAACCAGACTGTAGTGAGACCAGAATAAATCTAAAAACAACATGATCGCCGATCAGGGCCTGAAGTTAACTTTTTTGACCACCAGCCACTGTGGCAGGTGGATTTAGAAATCCACCTGCCACAGTGACTTTTTACCAGCCAGTTTTTTTTTGCCTGAATAGTGAATGATAACACTGTTTTTCATTTATGAATTAAATATAATAATTTTTAGAGCTACAAAAGTGAATTTCTCTTTGTCTTAGGTTGTTTGATTAACATTAATGACACAGACTTAAGAATGTTAATTGAGGTTACTGTCTCTTTAAGACCATCACAGACACAGTTTTTGACTCTCTAGTCTCTATACATACACTTAAGTTAAGACATAACGAAATGTTTTATTAGAATAAGAATACTGTTGAGATTATTTTGTTTATTATATGTGCCCTGTCAAGAGCAGAAAGACTTTATGTACGCTTGCTTTGAGGAAGGCGTCTCTCCGATGTTCCCTATTGAGTGCCCTTAAACCCCCGCGCGCACACATATACGGAGGGGGCACAAACTGCGTTTGTTTTTCATTACTCTATTCGCAAAATGTATGTTAATATACTACAGTATAAGACACAGTAGCGCAACTCTCTTTAAAGTTTACACATCCAAGAGTTCTGATCCGTCACAGCAGAACTACACATCTGTGCAACTGTGATTATACTGTAGTCTATGTCACCATTGCATTCTCATCCCATCTCATCAACAGTTTAATACTTACTCGCACATCCAAACGTAGTCAGAGAAGTGCCTCATCTTCTTTCCAATCGCATGAACGTTGCGAAACAGCAGTCGCATCCTCTCAATGAATCACTCAATTTGCATCAGTGATATGCACAGGTTGATAAGAAATGAGCGGTTGCCGGTTACCCAGACAAATATTTTAATGATATTCGGGCCGCGGTCAGTCGGTCGGGTTTAAAAACTATTTTGAACAATTCCAGGTGGGTTAGTTGAAAATGTCGGTCGGGAGTGGGTTGTTTATACATTGACCCGCGCATCACTGATTCGCATTGGCTACCCGCCAATGTGGCTGGTAGATTGACAGTGTTACCCGCCAATTGCAAAATCCACCCGCATTTGGCGCGTGGTCGGGTGTTAATTTCAGGCCCTGTCGCCGATGATTCTGCCGAGGTTCGTACAGTAGCTTGTAAACATAGATGTATTCTAGCGACCGAATTACACACAATAACCAAAGGATGACGTACGGTCAGCTGGACATCTTTGAAAATAAACCTGTAATACGAGGGCTGTGATAAATACTTAGTACTTATACATTTTCCTAATTATTTCATGGCTACTTAACTAATAAATAATTATGCAGACATGAAATGAAAAGTTTTGTTCCAAAACGCAATAAATTCATTTAGTTGACTAGTGGTATACACTGGTTAAAAAAAACATTAATGGCATTAATCAAAACACTTACTGTGTCATATTAAGAACACTGTCATTGCTGCTGTCATCCTTGGGACGTCATCGCTTAACTTTTTGGTCCTGCTCGATTTTTGTTGATTTCGAGTAAAATAATGAAGAGTTTTTCATAAGATCCCCTGGGGTCAATGTTAGCATGACAGAAGCTTGATACTGTCGGGAGAACAAGCAACAGCCGGCATTTTCCTTTGCCGGAGTGCCTCTGACGTAAATTGAACTTGGCTTACGTTTCTTCCCCGCCACAGAAAACCACCACAGGTTTATCAATGCCATCAAAATTATTATTTTGTTTTTGTTTGTTTGTTGATCATGAAGTACAAAGTAGATGAGGAACACTAGGATTCTGCACCGCGCCGGCATTATTGTTTACAATGTGTGGAATGGTGTGCTGTGATTGGTTAAGCGGATTTATTGCATTCTGCAGAAAAGGAGGACTGGCATTTGTCGCGTTTTGGGAAAAAAGAGAGAAAAATGACAGAATAACACAGCGGATAGCGGATTCTGCGTAAAATGAAGAATTTACTTTTTAATACTAACACGATACAATACTGACTTTTGCGGTAACTTTTATTTATTTATTTTTATAGCGGATTGGAACCAATCCCTTAAAATATTTTTTGTTATTGTTGAAAAGTTATCAATTAACGTACTTAATTATTGAGACAATAAACAAACATGTTTCTCACATGCATGTTCAGTTATGCATCATTGCTATGGGCAACGGTCGTTATTTAGGAATATTGATGATTTCAGCAGTAAAAAAACATAAATAAATGACTTTCGTGGAACAAACGTAACTTCTGGTAAACTTCGGCAAATAATCAATAATAATAGATTCCTTTTAGAGTAATTTATTTCTGATAACAAGCAAAATAAATAACAAGTAGACTTTCAAATCATAACTAAAGCGTATCAAAAACTACACTGAGCTAAAGTTTCTGTGTAAAATTAATGTATACAATGTTAACTACAGATCGGCTGACAAACCTCCCTTCTGATCCATGATCGCTGTCTTCCCTCGTCTTTAGGAAACCAAACATTTGTTATTTTCGAAGAGGTATTTGTTGCAGAGTTCAGTTTAGCCACTAGCCAGACCTTTAAACAAACTACAAGTTCAGAGTCCTTCGTGCAAAACACAACAATTTATTTTAATACTACAAAATGTTTGTACAACATGAAATAAACACAAGAAAAAAAATCCAGATAAAGAACAAAGGCAGTGATTTACTAGATTATATGGAAAATATATGTGATTTAAGTTATGAAAACTAACTTTAACATCAGTACAAAGGATAATAACAGACTTCATATGAATAATAAAGAGAAATAAATTGACAGGACCAAAAAAATGGCAGTAAGATATATGTCCAAAGGAAAAATATCATGTTTGACCATCAGACACCGAAGCAGCGGCAAATTTCAGGACTTGCTGAGATGATGCTGACCGCCCGCTGATCACCTAGAACTCCCATATCCAAAATCTTCTGAGGGACTTTTAATATAGGCGTTATCTTTATTAACTGACCACAGAGTTGAAATGTATTCATCTGTATTCTTGAATAAACAGCTCTTAAAACTACATTTTATGACACATAAAGAGTAATATTTCGAATATTGGGCAGTTTTAAAGCTCCATTGCCGTTGACACAAAATGCATTCTGGGAAACTTGGCTGTCCACAGAAGTCACCTCCTGATGCATCCTCAATAAAAGGATTGGATCAAGAAAGGGGATGTTATGTGAACTTGGCTTGATGTGTACATGGAATTGAAACAGTACTTGGGCCGCGACTGATGACGTTTCACAAGTCCTCAAGAACACAAGTACAGACAAGAATGCATATTGAGAAACGGCCTGGAAGTTAAGCTTCGTCCAGACGCGTAACCATGACAGCAGGCGTGTGTCTGATCATGAAAGCGCCATGAAATGGTTTCAGCAGTAACAACATAAACAAGCGGCTTTCGTGGTCAACACGTAACTTCCAGTAAACTCTGCTAAGCATAAATAACAACAAATTCATTTTAAAGTAGTTTATTTATATAACAAACAAAATAAACATCACATAGATTACCTAGGAAACCAAAACATTGGTTATTTTCAACGAGGTATTAATTCAATAGTTCAGTTTTGCAACTAGTCAGACCATTCAAAAAACCTAAAACCGGAAGTAAATTTCCAACCAGATGCGTAATCGCGTCACCGCACGTGCATCCGATAAAACCGTCTATACAAGGAGTTATAGCCACTACTTGAGATAACTCCACTTTGAGATAATTATATTAACCTAGTGCCCTTAAGTCATTCAGAAATACAGCTTTGTCACCAGAATCCATTAGGAGTCTGTTAAAAATGCTCATTTATTTACAAGAAAACATGTCAGAGGGTTTTGCATCTGAGCTCTTCTCATTTGTTGACATATGTTTTGCAGGTGTGTTAATATCAACAGAGTATAAATTGCCATGTTTTAAACAGCTGTCTTTGCAAACATTGCTAAACAGGTTTAATTATAATGTAACTCGATCATTGACGAGTTGCATTTGCTTAAAAGTGCATGTTTCTCATTAACTATGTAAACCTCTGCGCTGTCATGCTTGTCTGATGACATACACCTGCATCCCGGCAGAATCAGTTGCATATTTTTTTATCTTTCAGAGTTGGAAAATTCTTGTTTATTTTCTAATGCCATTCCAGCATTTATGGCTATATTCATGGTGAAAATCCTGCGCACAAGTTAATCCTATACACAAGTTGGGTAAGGACAATTCGGCAACTCTACTTCACCTTACCTGCATTTCTTTCGACTGTGGGAATTAACGGGAGTACCCGGAACAATCCCATGCTGACACGGGGAGAACATGCAAACTCCCCAGAGAAAGGCCTCCCAGCTGAAGCTCAAATTAAAGACCTACACTTTCAGAAAAAGGTACAAAAGTTGTCACTGAGGCAGTACCTTTTCAAAAAGTACCCAAAAACTGCATGTTGGTACCTCAAAGTTAAACATTAGTACCTTAAAGGTACATGCAAAGGTACATATCTGTACTAAAATGCTACATATTAGGACCTTTTTAAAAGGTGCCATCCCAGTGACATCTTTGTACCTTTTTAAGGGCCACTGATTTACTTTAATATCATAATAACAATGAAAGAAACTTTATTAACTATGCTATTATCTATTTATTATACTATACTGTTGACACTTCAACAACACATTTGCCAATGAACATGCCTCATGCACAACAGGGGCTAGATATTAATTTGTTCAGTTTTCTCTGCATATCCAGTAGCGACATGGGGAATAAAGTGTTAAAGGAGCGCCAGAGAGGAGGAACAGAGGGGAGTGTGTGAGGAAAAAGGGGGGCAGACTGCCGCAGCTGATAGACTCCAGATGTGACTGTTAGATAAACTCAAGTCAAGGGGTGTGTTTGTGACTCTGTGTGTGTATATGCGCTGGTGTGGGTGTGTTTATATTGCTTGCTGGATCCGATAGCGTCTGGGCTTTTCACGAAAAGGAAAAGCAGGATGGAACGACAGAGCGGTCGGTGAAAAAGCAGAAGAAAGCTATTCGGAAGAGTTGCATTCAAAGCCTAAATGAATTTAAATCTTTACTATACAGAAAAATTTAAAAATGTGTGTTGTCCTTGGTTTCTATAAATAATGAAAATGAGTTGCAGCATTACTATTATGTTGGCACAAATATGCATTTGTATTTCTGCATCTGCATCAGATTTTGAAAGTGGAACAGTGGTGTAATGTTTACGTTTGCATTTGTACATTTGCCCGATGGTTTAATTTAAGGCATCTTGAATTCATGGTATGTATTTGATCAGTATGCACATTTGCTGGGAATTGAACCTATGACCTTGATGTTGTTAGTGTCCTTTTCCACCTCTTAAGCTATAGGAACACTGCAGCATTGTAATAGCACAGAATCACTGTTCATTGGGTCTGAAGAGTTCACATGCTTTGTCCACAGTTATAATATAGATTAAAGTGCACATATTATGCAAAATTCACTTTTACAAGATTAGGGCTGTCGCAGTGAAGGAATTTCCCTTGCGGTGATTTTGCGTGGCTCACCAGCGCGGTATGCGGTTTTACCGCCTTCCTTTACTAAAATAAAATTATTTTTTAAATCCATAATGAGGTCAACTAATGTAGAAGAAGGGTAGGCTACATGTATTTCCCCATATGAAAAAAATATTAACACAAGCTATACTACAGCTAAATATATTTTTGAGAAAACAAAAATAAATTGAAGAACATCATTTAGGCTTGTTAAGCACAAATTAACAGAGCATCGGTCAAAACAGAACACAGCAGTGTCTTAAAGAAATTAAAATTAGCCAGTATTTGTGCACCTGTAAATGTACAAAACGAATGCAATACAGAAGGCAATGCATAATAATTTAATTTAATAATATATTAGTAGATAAATTAACGTTTATATATAAAGTATGAAAACGAATGTATCATTATTTTGGCTAAATTAAGCTGAAGAGGTAATTTTTAGTCTCACAGATTTGTCATCATTTCAGAACAAACTTAAATGCTATCTATAATAACTTACATTATATCCTGTGTCTTCCTTTGTCGAAAATATGTAGAAATATATGAGAGTAAAAAAATAAAAAGCGGAAACGTTTAGCTCACGCGGAGCGAAGGAAAAGCCGTTAATAAAGCAGACTCTCCGTGTATAGAGGATGTGATGAAACAGTCGAGTCGGCAGATGATCATCAATGTTTATAATGTTTCACGCAGATACTGTTGATGAAAAACTTGTTTATCTAAATGTCTAGATGAAAGTCAAGTGTGCAGTCAATTCACAAAAGCAACCGCTGCGTTATATTGGCTGCATCCACGGAGCGGACGCTGCAGAT
This sequence comes from Paramisgurnus dabryanus, assembly GCF_030506205.2. NCBI lineage: Eukaryota > Metazoa > Chordata > Actinopteri > Cypriniformes > Cobitidae > Paramisgurnus > Paramisgurnus dabryanus. The sequence goes on along the minus strand of NC_133347.1, from coordinate 25,909,348 downwards.
GCACAAAGAAAAAACCTATAAAGGTCTTTTTTATGAGGTTTAAATGCTGGTAAGCAACCAGTTATATTTTGGCGTTTGGGTTGATCAGTTATATTAAAGTACTTTTAATCTTTAAAACTGCATCTAGAGGCAGACGACGCCACAGTTATTCTGTCATCTGTTTTACTTTTTCCACACATTCACTGTTTAAATTAACGAAATATGAAGTATTACATTTTTAATTGAAATTTAAGAAAAAAACTGGCCTACTCTCTTAACTCTTGAAAATCTAGTTGGCCTTTATTATATGTGTACTGTATGACGTGAAAAACAAGGCGGCAATATAGTTTTATGAATTTAACGTGAAGGCGCGGTTGTTGCGGTTGCTTTTTTTCCATGCGGTTGGGCTTGTCAGTAGCGCGGTCATGCGGTAATGCGGTTAGCGCGACAGCCCTATACAAGATATTTGGACATCAGTGTGTGTAGACATTGTGCAAAAACAACAACCCTACAATGTAAAAAATCCTCCCTCCCCTTCTTTTTTAATCTCTATTAAATTAAAGCAGTCGCATTAGACATGTGTGTTAAAGGAACAGTATGTAGGATTGTGGCCAAAACTGGTATTGCAATCAAAACACTTGTGGCTGAAACTGGTACTGCAATCACCCAACTGGTGGCCAATACACAAAAATGACAACATAAACATCAGTTGAGGGCTGCAACTCCACTTTTTAAATGACAATATCCTGGCCAGACCACTGTTGTCAGTGATTTAAGTATTTGAAATGAAAATGATTTCTTAATGTCTAGTGACATATCAGGGCCATTTTATGATTAATTTATATACATTTCTTACATACTGTTCCTTTAATGAAGCTTTTTTAAATGTGTTTGTTAGCACGTTGTAGCGCTTATGAGTCTAAATATACTATTGTCTCAGACTGATTCACAGGAATCAGATTTAATTTTACCCGAAAGCACTCACTGTCTGTTGGTGAGTGGGGAGCAGTACTTTGTTTGAATTTAAAGGTGCACACATGAAAACTGTGCTATAGTAGTAATAGTGGCATTTTGGACATGCTATGACAAATGATATGTGTTGTATTTGGAGCTTAAAAATTCACAGACACATTAAAGGTACACCTGAGACTTATATTACATATGTAAAAATCCCTTCAAAGGGGACATATCATGAAAATCTGACTTTTTTCATGTTTAAGTGCTATAATTGGGTTCCCAGTGCTTCTATCAACCTGGAAAATGTGAAAAAGATCAACCCATTAACTTAGTTATGTTTAACCATTCTCTGCAAGCATGTGAAAAAATAGGTCATTGAAATTTGGCTCCCCTTGTGATGTCAGAAGGGGATAATACCGCCCCTTAATCTGCACTATTCAACCACGGCACTGCTCATTTGCATTTTAAAGGACATACCCAAAAACGGCACATTTTTGCTCAAACCTACAAAGTGACAATTTTAACATGCTATAATAAATTATCTATATGATATTTTGAGCTAGAACTTCACACATGCACTTTGGGGACACCAAACATTTATTAGACATCTTAAAAAAGTCTTGTGAAATGTCCCCTTTAAATACAGCAATTTATGCTGAATAAGTTACACTAAGCAATATAAAGTATTTTGGCACTGTTTTTGTATTTTTTGTATTGTTTTTGGATACATGGTCTCTATGTTTCTTTCATATGCATTCACAAGAAATCCTTTTCATATTCCTCTGTTTCAAATCTTCCCACATGCAGCAGTATTCACACATAGCCTGTGATTGTCTTCCTTTCATTGACTGAAATTTTGTACTCTCCGGGCTGTTACACAGCTGTTTCTTTGTGCACACGCTGGCTTAGTGACAAACCTTCACTTCTATATGACTAAACCGTTTCATGATGGGCCCATATGTGGGGCTTCAGCCCGACCATGGCATCCTTTCCTATAGTCTATAGTTCCTATACCAGTACATAAAATAGTTGTCAATCTTTGAATATTTTTGTTTTTTAGAAATTAGAAAGTGCATCTAGAATAATATTAAACATCTAGAATAAGAAACATTATCCACACTCTTATTAACAGTGATCTGTTTAGATCTACACAGTGTGTTTATATTAACATGTAATTAATTTATTTTATAATCATCAGAAATAAACCACCCAGTGTTAGTTTTTCTTTACGTTTGGGATTCTTCAGATTATTTGACATTGCAAGCCACTTTCCAGATGTTACGGAGTGCAAGTGAAAGAATATCCAAAAAACATAAATAGTCATTTTTGAAACCATGTCCCTAATTTATCTGCATTTCTGGAAGTCTACGCATTTCTAGCTCAGGACTGCAGCAATTTTCCACAAATCCGGCTTGAGCGTTTATCTTGGCATCGCGCTTTCCTTCTGCCACTGGACAAGAATGAGCAACTATATAATCAACACTAACCACGGAAATGTAGCTCTTAAATAAAGCGCACTATTTCTATACAGGTTTAGTGAAGTTTGAATTACATCCTGGTCTGGAACTACTGCATGGTCTGGCCTTGCATTACATATGAATTTATTTCAAGGTTTTAATGTGCGAAAAATATCTCAGTCAGTGATATACTATATAAAAAACATGCAATCAACTCTATTAATCTTGTTGAAGTATGACATAAACACTTAAGTATTCTCATATTATGATTACCATATTTGTGTGTGTGTAATTTTGTCCCATGAGATTCCAGTGACTCATAAAGTGTCATAAAATCTTTTATATGTCTGTTGTCATGATTTAAGTTAGGTGACACTACACCATACTTTCTGTACAAACGCATCAGCATTCCATAATTTGAAATGATAAATGTGATATCAAATGAGTCAGGAAGGACTGGATGGGGGACAGCTATTCCAATAATCTGAGGAAAAGGAAAAGCAGGAAATGATCTGGAAAAATAAAAAGCAGCCAGATCCAGATTTCCTGTTTGAGTAGGGGTGGGTCGATGTAAATTTGAGGGCAGCGTTATAAGGACCCCATTGTGTAGCATGTATGTGTGCGTTAGTGGTCTGTTCTGCTCCCCCTTTTCAGGACTTCGGGCAGAACGGGAAAAGCGGTATTTAAAGAAGTGGTGAAAGGAAACCAGTAAAATAAACTAGAAACAACCTGTGCAGGGTCAGGAAATGACACAAGGCACCACTTCTGCCTTCCTACATAAAAAAACCCAGACAAATATATATTATTACCTTACACACAATGTTGTGCAATGTTGACAATAAACCAATGTCTTTTACAGTTATTTTTTACCATGGTAACATTTGTTTCAAGTCATGTGCATCTGACATGTTTAAGTTTTGTAAATGAGCATTTTTATCAGACTCTTATTTCACTTTAATGGCAATAAAAAGGTTGTTAGTAAGTAATTAAAATTCATTTTTTAAATAAATGTCACTTGACAAATTTGTCTTTCACTGCAGAGCTGTCTTTTAGCAAAAACCTCTAAATCCACTTTTTTGGGCAAGACATATAGCACACAGTTGCAAAATCACTAAAGATGCAACTCGAAACATTGCAAATGTGTAAAGTCAGGATTCAAAAGACAAAAATGAAACTGTCCCACACATTAGGGGGCGCTGTGATGCATGTGGCTGCCACATTCAGGTTGTATATAGAGCCAAGTACTCACAAGGGACCCAAGTTTGAATGTGATCCAAGGTAGTATCCCAATCCCACCCTTATCTCTCTCCAGTCCCTCTTCATTGTCCTTTTTGAATAAAGGTTAAAGGTTCAATTTCCTAATATATTCTGTAAACCTCCATTAATCAGGTAAAAACTTGCGCGTGCCATTGTTTATGCAATTCTTCTTTTATGCCCCTGGTCCACATGTAGTTCTGGAGAGACTTTATAAATAAATAAAAAACATACATTTTACACATACAGTAAGTAAAAGTCACAACATATGGTTTCTTTAGCAGACGGTCATGTCACTTCCTGTAAATCAGCAAGGGTCCGGTTGTCAGTCTTTCAGTTTAACTTAAACCATGTGTTATGTTGCTATTCCTTATAGAGTTACCAACTGGACAGTATTTTTATTTTTTCTTCCTAAAGGCAGTTTTTTACTTGCATTTGGTCCTTAGAGAGTGCAGTATATCGACAGGGCTCTGCTGATACAGTATGTAGTAGGTTTGTTTATGTGTTTAAACTTTCCTTGACAAAATATACCATAGCTGTGCTGTGTATGATGAAGATGTAGTCGATGACGTCAAAAGTCATAAGTCAAGCAATACATCATGTTTATTAAATGTTAATGTAAGTAATGGTCCTAACCATCTACACTCTTAGACCAAATTATACAGAAGCTATCAATGGGACGGTACCCATTAAAAAGGTCCTAATATGTATATATGTATAATAAGGTCAGGTATGCATACATTTGGTACCAATATGTACATTTGAGGTACTAATATGCAATCTTTAGGTACAAAGGTGTACTTTATAAAAGGAGCTTTTGTATCTTTTATCTCAGCCTCTATAAGTGAAGTGATGTGTGATACATCCTTGTTATCTTTTTTTTTCTGTAACACTTTACAACCAGGTTATATTTGTTAACATTAGTGTCTACTAATGCAACAGCACCCATTTTTTAGCTGCTGTCCTTGTTTAGTTTTATGTGTGTGTGTGTGTGTGTGTGTGTGTGTGTGTGTGTGTGTGTGTGTGTGTGTTGTGTGCTCCCAACATTAGGAAGAGGACAACCCTGCTGCACATTCACCATGTCACTGATAAGAGACTGTCTGTGTTGATCTTTACACACAGAGAGCACACTTTCAACTGACCTTTACTTACCGTGTGTGTGTGTGTGAGGAGGAAACGTTGGGTAGTGTCTCTCTTTTCATCACAGTGCTAATGAGGGTTAGGACACGCTAGCCAGGAAATGGCTATTGTTGCTTCTCCAAAAGCACTGCTACTGACACACAGACATCCACATTATTAGCAAAATAAAATAGATTGGCCGATTTATGAGCCTTTTTAAAAGGTAAAGTTTAAATGTCCCAACAAGTAACATTATTATTATTATTAATATTACTATGTTCTTTAAGCTCAAGTGATAGAGCATTGTGTTCGCAGCATAAAGGTTGTGGGTTCAATCCTCAGGAAACACACATATGTTTGCCATAGCCATAAATGTAAATGCATCAATGTAACACATACTCATGTACAGAACAATGCATAACTTTCTCTAGTGGTCACTCTCTATTCACTCCGATAGCTATTAATCTGTCAATCACGCTGCTCTCGGTAAGTCATACGGATGTGACAGACTCAGTCATTCTGCATTCTGCCATCCCAATGTGAATGTCTTGGTTCTCTGCAAAGATTTACAACTCATCTGTTATCAGTCTGTCTAATCATATTCAGCACAATGATATCATTTTGTAGTGTTGGTTCTTCAGATAGGCTATTATGCATCATGGACATTTACTGTCACTCATAGGTCCTGTTTACACCTTATGTTAAGATGTGTTTGGGTAAATCACATCACAAATGGACAAGCCTTTTTTTAAAGTTGCCCAAAAGCTTTGTTTGTGATTTTCACAAAGTTTCACAAATTGCCTTCCAGGAAAAATGTCTTCTATAAATATATAAACATACAAATATATCAAATGAAAGAAGACTCTCTGCTTTCAAACAAACAAACAAACAATCTTCATTTCATCGTATCTTCCTTTGTTCTTTTTTAATAACCTATTAAATATGGGTACACTGAAAAAACAACTTGTAAAATTTATTTTAAAAAATCCTCGTAACAATTTGCACAAACTTTTTTTAAGTAAAATGTACTGCTTTTTTAAGTACATCTAAAATCTAATAAAATCTACTTAATAATGCATGAAAAACATATTTTAAATAATTAAGTAAATGTTACTTTATTATTTTTTTAGATTTATTTTAATCGTTTAGGTAAAGTCTACTTGTTTTGTTTTTTTGAAAATTGAAGCATTGCTGTCCTAAAAATATTAAATAAATCATATTTACTGTGTTATTTTCTTTAACATACTTCCATGGACTTAAATTCAATTTTACTAGATTTTTTTAGTTTAATGGATTTAATATTCTTAAGTTAAATTAACTAAGATTTTTTACTTGAATCTGCTAAAGATTTTGATTAAAATTTACTTAATTATTTTAGGCCTATGTGCAGTGACTATAAAACAGTTAAGTAATACAAGAAAATATCTAATACGACTTACTATTCCCACAAAGTTCATTTTTTACATAAATTAATTGTGTATTTAGGAAAATCTAGTTCTCAATAAATGTTAATATTATTATGTAGAAATTAAGTTAATCTAATATATATTACTACACCAAAAAGTTTGGTTTTTTTTTTCCAGGTTTTTAAAAAAATACCAAATTTTTAGCAAAAAGCTGAAATAATTGCATTTTTGTAAAGGAATTTTTTTAGAGATCAGTTTCAGAACACTGAAAAAAATGATTCATTCAATTTACTCAATTTTTTAATGTAAGTGGTTGCAGTCAATTTATTTAAGTAAATTGAATGAATCATTTTTTTCAGTGAACTATGATCAAAACATACGCCGAGTTTTAAATGTTGTTAAATTAGTTTTTGCTTCAGTTTTTTATATAATAGCAGAATTACAGATTAACGTAAAAACTAAGCATCATTGGTGGAGAAATGTTTTCTCTTAGTTGACGAGATAACTCTTCAATGTCGGGAAAAGAGTTAATACCAGGTGTAAACAGGTCCATAGCTTGCTTAATAAATTTCACCAATATACATTAGGATGTATAGTCGTACAAAAAGACAGAGAGACATGTAGACATACAGACAGAATTTAATTTAAAAGACTTTTCAGTTTATTTCAAAATAGAATACAATCATGATATATAAACAATCCCCAATTTACTTTAGTTATCCATTGCAGAAATGTGTTTCACATTGCAGGAACTTATAAACTGTGGCAGTGCATTTTAAACAGCGAACTTTAGACACTTGTGGATTCCAGCCTAAAGTCAATAAGACCTCTGCTCATGCAAGTAGTGAATATGTTGTACAGTCTTAAGGCAGTAGACATGATTGATCCCCTGTAGCATTAACTAAACATGATAGACATGACTGCAGAAACAAAGTATTTGACAACCACACGAAAATATAATCAAACTTGTCATCTGCAGCACACCATCATATAAGCAGTGAGAAACAGTGAACAGGCATCACTGAATCATTGAAGAAGAACTACATTACAGGCACATTACTGAAGTTTTAGATATTTGGATTTGAAGTCGACATTAAATCAAAATCAGCTTTGTTTACTTTCTTAATACACATTCCTGCTGCTATTGTGAGTCACAAGTGCAGATTGTTGAACAGAAAAAATGTCTATGTAATTTTTCATCAAAGTGTAATAAATCTTTCACATTTTTTCTTTTCTCACTTTTCTTCATCCACCTGAAGACATACAGTATATATGTTTCTATTTTATATTAATATTTTATTTAAAGCTTTGTAAAACCATCCACTTTTTTGTTTAGGGTGTCACAAAGTGTTTGGGAGACCTATTTAAGGAGACCTACAATATTTAAGTTTTCTGTGTTAGTATGGACATTTTATGCATGGTATTCCCACCAAATTAAGAAATATTGACTGTAGAAAAGAAGTGGCTTGTTTTTATTGGCTTTTGTTTAGTTGCCTTCGGGATAGTTGGGAAGTTGCTACCTTCATAATTACCATAATTCGCTTTTGGCCAATATAAATCTGACAAGAGTTTCAGAGGTTAATTTGCCGTTATTACTGTAAATCTGTTTTTGTTTCTTATATTTAGAGAGAGGAGGTTCTGATAAGTGTTTCAACATATAAAGAAGCACGCAGGAAAGATCTGGGATGGGAGAGGCGAGCTGAAACAGTATCTTCAAAGCTTTTGTAGGAAATGAATATTTACAGGTTGATTTGATCGTGGGAATGGTTACTTTCAAAACTTCACATCTCTAGTTTCTCCTGTTTTTGAATTCCACTGATGCTTGTCTGTTTTCTTTACTTGAGAGATCTACCTCATTTTTAAGGCCCAGAAACAGGTGGCCAGAGGTATTGGATACAATTACAAAAATAAAACAGACACAGGACCCAGAAAACTCTGTTTAAGGCAAGGCAAGGGTCTCACGGTCAACAACATGGCCAGGTAAAATAAATATAAGTGAAATAATGTATAGTAACCCATACTTGGAATGTGACCTCTGGATTTAACCTATCATGAACACACACACACACCTGGAGCAGTGGGCAGCTGTCACTGCAGCACCCAGGTAACATTGGAGGACAGGCGGACCTTAGTTGCAACCTGCCAGCCATGAGACTCAAACCGGCAACCTTTAGGTTAGAAGCACGACTCTCTAACCATAAGGCCATGACTGTTGTTTGACAAGTGTTTGATAATTCTGTATGCAGTACATAGTTTTTGCTGATAGCTGGTTGTTTTAGAGAAAATTGGTGGTTTACTGTATACAGACATTTTGATATTTACACATGTATATGCTTTTGCTGAAAAGTTTTGTGTTTGTATCTTCCTGCAGGGATCTCAGGAATAATCTGATCAGCACCGTCATGCCCGGAGCCTTTCTGGGTCTCACAGCTCTTCGAAAACTGTAAGTACATCTAAACAGTATATAATCTAAAATTAGTATATAGTCACTATTCAGTAGTGTAACAAGATGCCAGTTTCACAGCATTTTTTCTGCACTTAGCTGTCACTGTGGTTGTGCCCTTTCAAAAACTACATCTTTGCACCTCAGAGGTACTAATAATACTACTAATAATAGTACTGGTAGCAAATGCAGGGTTTCCCGCAGCACATTTCAGTTCGGGCGGCCCACCTAAGCTTGGAAACCATACCACCTTAACTAGGTCGTACAAAAAAAATTCGCTCCACAAAAGGCCGTCAAGTGCATCTTGGAGAATAGCGTGCACCCACTTCACACCGCGAGCGGGGACGCGGGCCACTCGGCCGGAATGAGAAAGACGTGGTCCAGACTGTCACTGTCTGGAGGATAACTAAGTTAGCCAGTTGATAAAACATCTCGGAGAATAGCGCAGACGCGCTTCACACCGCGAGCGTGCAAGCGCGCCACACGGCCGAAATGAGATAAGACGTGGTCCATTATGTCTAGAGGATAGCCAGTTGATAAAACGCGTGTCGGTGGGAACTGTAAGTGGACTTTTGTTTTAGGTTTATGTAAGCCTGTTATTGTATAAGTCTATAGTTATTGCAAATTTAAAAGAGGTTAGCTGGTGATTTTGTTGTTTGAGCAACCTGCTACACTCTAAAAACAAACGGTGCTATATAGCACCAAAAGTGGTTCTTTGCTCGTAATCATAGAAGAACCGTTTTTAGTGCCATATAGCAGGGCCGTGCAGAGACAATTGGAGGGGCAGGTGCTCAAAGAATAAAAAGGGCACTTTGCTCGCTGATACGCAAGCACACAACTGAAACAAATAATAAAGTAATACAGAATAGAAAGATTATTTTAAGTCTAACGTTTTTCTTTATTTTCCTTGCAAATAGAGTGAGACAGAAAAATATATAGACTGAGTTTTATATCTATATATTTATGCATTTGGCAGCCACTTTTATCCAAAACGACTTACAGTGCATTTCATTTTGTGTTTGTGTGTGTCAACAGTATGCAGTTTTAAAATTATATGATATTATTGCATTGTGACATTAAGATATTATTACGTTTACAGGCTTGTGTTTTTGTTGTCATATTTAAAATATAATTCTATTCTAATCCTGTTCGAAATTTGTATACAAAGAGAGTAGTCTACATATTTTAGTTTTGAATCGTGTTTGTGTTGTGTTTTTGCACACTTTGATGCCTTGATGACAGGGCAATAAAATAATGACATTCATCTCTCCTTTCATTCATTTCATGAAGCCTCTAGTACTTTCTTTATTTTCAGGTAAACTAAAACTGGTTGCAAAGCTGGAGAGTTTTTGACTGAGTTAATAATTTAGCACGAGTATGGCTATATTACCCAACATTAGCTCACATTGTCTTTTATCAAAGGCGAGTCCAGGAATCGTAAATTCAATATGATACAAAAATTAAACGAGTTTTTTACCGTATTCATCGGATCTTGCTCTTCCAACAACCTCCGCGTGACAGGTGGATGACAGCTCGAGAGCAATTTGAAATCAAACTCCTCCGTATGATCTCCCGAATATTTCTCGCGGTACTTTGATGTCATGTGCGTTTCGGTTCTTGCATTGCTGCGTGAAGTTGAGCACACCTAAAAACTCGAGACAGCTACCTGTATGAACTCCCGGCAGAGAACGTCCCTGCCTTTGCTTCATCCATTGTTTTTATATGGGAAGAAGGTTTTATTTTCAGCGTGAGAAATGCAAGGTGTGGCGAGTAAACTGGCTGAAATGCATGTGTCTCCCGCCGAATGCATGAGACTTGAGAGCCCTGTTTGCATCTAAAGTTCTAGAGATGTTAATACACACAGACAGCAATAAACAAAAGCTGTGCATGCTCTCCTCACGTTGTTCTTGTAAAATAATAACAATATAACAAGCATCGCTTCGGTTCAATGCCAGCTCGAGGGGGATCCTCCCTCTACTGCGCACCGTGTCGTGCACGTGTGGGCGCTGTTAACGCTGTGAGCTAGCTAGTGATCGTCCCTAAAGAGATTGTCCAATGAAAGGTCAATACGTCATCATGTGACTAATTTTATTTGCGTCTAAATTATTTTTTATTAATTTTACTAATAGTTAGATTGGGCAGGCCTTCACAAAAGGGCATTTAATTACAAAAAAAATGCCTTGACCAAAAGGGCACTTTGATCATCCAGGGGTCAAGGGGCAGGTGCTTGGGCACCCACCGCCCCCCCCTCTGCACGTGCCTGCCATATAGCACCGGTGAAGCACCTGTGTAGAACCATATAGTGCTATGTAGAACCAAATGTGGTGCTGTATGGCCCCTATATGGTTCTACACAGGTGCTTCACCGGTTCTTCACCGGTGCTATATGGCACTAAAAACGGTTCTTCTATGGTTACGATTCAAATCAACAGTTTTGGTGCTATATAGCACCGTTTGTTTTTTTAGAGTGTAGCTAGGTTTCACGTGCCTGTTGATTAGATATAATTGTTGAGCGCTCTTGCTCATGTTATTTATGTGCATTATTTACATGCTACAGTAGTTACACTCCTTTAAGATAATGTAATTAATATTGAGAAATAATCAGTTTTTACCACCTATCATCGTACGCCTGACGTTCTACAACATCTGCTTTAGTTTGTGTTTATTAATCCTTTAGTTTCACTTCATCACACAGCTGTTCCCGTTAGAGGTAAAACATTTAATTAATTAATAATCTATATGTTCATTATCTGTCATAGTTTCTTCAAAATTAAGTTTTATTTGAGTGTTTTAAAATTTTCATCATGACGCATACTTTGATTACCACGCCCTCGGCCCACACCCACCTGGCCCAACCCTACCACCTTAACAAATTTTCTGCAGGAAACCCTGAAATGTATAACATATCTGTACCTAAATGGTACATATTACACATTTTTGAAGGGTACACTGCAAAAAATTACTTTCTTACTTAGTATTTTTATCTTGTTTTTAGTACAAATATCTTAAATTTCTTAAATCAAGATGTATTTTCTTGATGAGCAAAATGATCTAAGAAAATAAGTCTAGTTTTAGACAAAAAATATACAATTTAAGTGAATTTGTGCTTAAAACAAGTGGGGTGATTTTTCTTGAATCAAGTGTTTAAAAAAATTAATAGGTGCACTGTGAATTTTTTCATGACAATTAAGCACATTTACTCCTAAAATACTATTAACATATTAATACATTTGGGTAATCTGTTTGCATAAGCTCACTGAAAAAAATTATTAATTCAATTTACTAAATTTTTTTAAGGTAAGTGGTTGCAATCAATTTAGCTCAGCTACATTTAAGCAAAAAAATTAGAAAAAAAAAAAACTAAAAAAACTTGTTTAAATGTAGCTTAAATAAATTGATTGCAACCACTTACCTTAAAAAAATGAGTAAATTGAATGAATCATTTTTTTCAGTGTTATTAGTCAAATTGTATTATTCAGTCAATGATTATTTTAATTTTTCATTACACTTTTATTTTAATAATGGTAGTAAAAATTGTGTATGAGGGAAAAATGTGTAATGATCATGAAATGAATGTCAGACGATCAAAAAAAACAAGATTCAATTTCTAAGTGAAATATTATTCCAGTCCACATCCCATTCTTCCAGAATCAGACATGTGTCAGAATAGCGTTCTATAATAATCGAGCACACCCGAGATCGCAGCTAGATCATTTCTATGAACAGCAGGAGCTGAGAATGAACAGTGACATGTCCCAATGCTATTTAATAGCCGCTTGTTTCTTTTATTAACATGAAACTGTGATCTGCTTTCCACCTCTGACTTATCTCTCGTCAGTTTGTGTTTATAAGAAAGATGATTCAGACCCTAAAGCTAAAGTAACTTTACATTACTGACATTTTTTGTTCTTATTCAAATGTTTCTTAAAGCACAGATTTGTGACTTTTACAACTGGATCTTAAAATAACAATCATCTCATTTGTTGTGATATGAACAGTGACCTATCCAGTAACCGAATTGGCTGTCTGAATCCAGGAATGTTCCAGGGACTTACCAACCTCACTAAATTGTAAGTCATTACATCTGAAACAAATATTTATTGCTGAATGAAAAAACACAGAAAACCACTTTTGCTTTTTAATGTGTTAGACTTTGAATAAGGATGTCATGTGTTTGACCATTTTAGCTATAATAAGCACAACATTTACTGCAAATTATGCATTTTATGATGTTCATATGCCATATCGAATTATTGTGAAATGCTACATTTGTTTTCTTTTATTATAGAAACATCTCTGGAAACATTTTTTCTACTTTGGATCCTAATGTCTTTCTGGAGTTGCATTCTCTAAAGCTGGTGTGAGTTAAAGTGACTGCTCTTATGGTGCACATGCTCATATGTCATATGGTATTAAAGGGATAGTTCACCCAAAAATAAAATTTACCCCATAATTTAATCACCCTCAAGCCATCCTTGGTGTACTGTATATGATTATCTTTTTTCAGACAAACACAATCAGAATTATGTTATAAAATGTCCTTGCTCTTTTAAGCTTTATAATGGTAGTAAATAGTGCTTTTGATTTGAAGCCCAAAAAGTCCATCTGTACTTCACAGAAGTAATCCACACTCTTTCACATGGTTAATAAAGTCCTTTAGAGGGAAATGGATGTGATTTTCTAAAAAAAAAATGAATAATAAAAACTTTATAAATTAAAATAGCTTCCAGTAATGACCAACGTGTGGTTTACTTCTGTGACCAATTTTACTAAAAACTGAAAACATTTCAACTAAAAATGGTACTTTTAAAAGGGTTTTTAATGTACACATTTTTAAAAGCGATACAGTTGTCATCTCCATATGAACTATGAAGACATTAATTTGTAAAAACGGTGACATCATGCACATGCATATTATATCTTCCGACTATATGTGCCTTCGCCAACTACTGGCTTGGCAGCATAATTGAGTGTTTTATTTGTTTTCATAGATCTGTGTGAACAGGAATTGTTGTTGAAAAAGAAAAAAACTTTTCAGCTTTTAGGATATTGTTGTCATGTAAATTTACCCTTTTTGGATAGTTGTGTGAAGTTAAGACAAAGTGACTTTATTCATCCATTGAGAATCACCTTTAAACTAGCTTGTTGAAAGAAAATGGATTTAGAAAAGTTTTTAAAAAGTTTTAAGAAAAGTAGAGATAAGGTATCATTTCGAAGGGCACAAATTATCTTTCATTACACAAAATACGTAAATGGTTTTCCTGTCACCGAACAACAATAACAGTACATGTCTCCTTTATTAGGAACTTTCATACGGAGTCCCTGTCATGTGACTGCGGTCTGAATTGGGTCCCCAGTTTCTTTCGAAGTGGGTCTGTTCGCCTTGGGGATGAAACACTCTGCCAATATCCCAGAAGGCTTCATAATAAACCCCTTCGTTTGCTAAGAGAGAGTGATCTCAGTTGTGGTGAGTAAGAGACAAGACAAAAAATATATACATAAATATTATATAGTATGTGTATTACTGGTGTTAGGACTGCTACCCAACAAATCTGACTCAGAGGACCCTGATGTTGATCTTTCTTGTTTTTCATATTTAATCATTCCTCACTCCATAAAATAACAAACGCCATGCATTTTTTTTAACTCGGAGGTGCAGAAAATGTAGAAATGTCTAGTATTGGCCAAAATACTAACATTTGCTCAATCTGTGTTTCATAGCCAGCCTCGATCAAATGTAATTTGTTCAAAAGAATAACAAAATCAAAACTGGGGTCTGATTATATTTATCAAATGACTTTTGTTAAACATCATATGATCTCTCTTTTAGACATACGCTGTGTTTCCCTGCCATGTCCTGGGCCTCAAACCGAGGCTCTTGTTACTGTTTTAATATCAGCTTGTTTTGCCATCTCTTCCTTCAACTGCTCTTAAACATATTTATATTGGCCATGAACGCATAGCTTTGACTAGTTTAAAAAGCCCCCTCTGTGGGTTTGCATATGTGAATAAATATCCTCAACCCACTGAAAGAAACTGATTCAACCGAGCAGTTTTACAAGCAAAGCTGATTTTGAATAATTATTTGGCAAGGAAACACTCCAGCTTCGCGTTTATGATGAATTATTATATGATTATTAACACTAGAGACGTCTAACAGTGCAGTCTGTTAGGATTCTGGTGAGAACACAGATTTAAACAGAAAAATAGTTTGTAATCTCTACATCTTACAAGAGAACTGACCACATAATATTTTTACACAAAGTGACCACAACAAAAAATAAAAATAAAATAATGAAATAAGAAACCATTAGTGAGCCAACAATACATCTATATCTGCATTTCAAAGTTAATCTGATTTTAAAGGGCACCTATTATGCCCATTTGATGTCAAATGATAACTGATTCCAGTCTTTTACAGTATAATCAGTCCCTCCTCCTCCGAACTTGATTTGTACATTGCCAGAAAAAATGGTTCTTAGCTGTCACTTTAAAAAAAGTAAATCAGTGCACCTGAAAAGTTCATTAGAGTACCTCAAAGGTACATATTGGTACAAATGTGGGCATATTAGTACCTCAAGGGTATGTATTGGGACCTTTATAATTGTCCCAGTCAGTGTCAGATATGCCTCCAAAAATAAACCCGGCATACAACAAAATACATGACCGATAAGAGCATCTGAAATGGAGATGGAGGACAGCCCGTTTATTGTTTGGAACGTTAACATGTTTCATCTGGTGCTGACATTTGTGTGACAGCAGGAATCTATGATAAGTGGTTAAATAAAGTTGGTATTTATTTTACTGCTCAGTGAAACTTTGGTTAAGTGTATGTTTATCTTCTGATTCATTGTTTTCCTTAGATGGTCCATTGGAACTAGAGACCCTGTCTTTGTTGCCCTCGCTGAGGCAGGTCGTTTTTAAAGGGGACAGACTGCCTTTTCATTGTACCTCTTCTTTGGTTGATAAAATGACTGCTCTACACTGGCAGCACAACGGTCGGCCTGTTACCAGTGACCCTACGCGTGGGGTTCATCTTGAAGAGAGTGTACAACATGACTGCACTTTCATCACCAGGTAACATTTATGTAAATGAACCTTTATTTTGCATATGTTGGTTATGCCCTTCCCACAAGACAAAAGGGGACAAAGGGCAGTTTAAATAGATTATCCAATATCCACAATTTTTTGTAAAAACATTCAGTAATAAATTATCATTATTTATATTTAGTGAGCTGATCCTGTCAAATGTCCACCTTGAGGCAAGTGGTGAATGGGAATGTCTGGTGTCTACGGGCCGAGGGAATGCCTCACGTAGTGTGGAGATAGTGGTACTGGAGAATAGCGCCTCCTTCTGTCCAGAGCAGAGAGTAACCAACAATCGAGGGGAGTTTAGGTAAGGGGGGTGCAACTACAGCCTGTGTACAGTGATACTGATACTATGCCTAAATGTCAACTGTCTTCTCTTTGGTCTTTAGATGGCCTAGAACTCTGGCTGGCATTACCTCCTACCAATACTGTTTACAGCTGCCCTACCCCTCCTTAACAGAAGCGGGCACTGTGGAGCAGAACAAAGCATCACGCTACTGTGACCGTTCAGGACGCTGGGAAGAGGGCAACTACTCTCAATGCCTCTATACTAATGACCTCACAAGGGTCCTACATACATTCATACTGGTAAGTATTTGACACTGACACATCCCAGACTTTCCTCTGTGAAATCGGATATCTTTGAAAAACAGCCATTTATTTATTTTCTGTTTACGCAGTCAAACAACTACAAAGGTTGCCCTTAACCCCCGTTTCTGTCCTGTTTCCAATTTAAAATATTTCACATTGCAAACAAATAATATACACTCTGAGAATATACTCTGAGTTACATCTAAAGGTCTTAAAGGGATACTCCAGCTAAATATCAAAATTACCCCATGATTTACCCACCCTCAACATACACAAATCCATCATCTTTCCTAAGTTTTATAATGGTGTAAAACATTAATACCGTTTAGTTTACCTCACAGCTGGAATCTAATGAATGCGTCTTTTGTACACGCAAATATATCAATTTTTAAATGTAGACGTGCGGCCAGTGTGCTCAAAAAGAGCGATTGGTCTTGTATCCAGGCGCATCGGCGCTGCAGCAAGTTCAAAATATTTCAACTTTTCAGAATGCCGCGTCGACACCGCAGGTCATGTGACAAAACCGAACAATCAGCTTCACCCCTTATCAACATTGTGTCATGTAAACTCAAGATGGAGGAACAGCTAATCATAGCTGTACAGGGATACGGACTACCGGCACATCCGGGAACTTGACTGTAAATTTCGTCACCGCCCCTTTTTGGAGGAAAACAAACCAGACATCCCATTGATTTCGATACAAAATAGCGGAACAAAGCAATGTTCGTACACAGCCGGCAGGCGTAAATAACTTATGAAATCACTCAGATTAAACATGTTGAGTAATTATCTGTCCACCCTGCCTGCCATTGAGCGCGAAAGATACATTAACACATTTTATTTGGTCAATATAAAAACATGTCCCTTTCATTCTCCCAGCGTCAAATTTGTGTAACAACGCTATCCAGTGATTGCTGGAAATATCATTAATGCTAGTAGTTGTATGGCTGGACGGAAAAGTGCACTCAGTACTCTAAATATAAAGACATAATATATAAATACATAGTAACTTTCAAATATGAAGTAAAATCATTCACTGGCTTCCCTGTTGACTCGATGAGGTACGAGTAAATGTCCGGGTAAGACACCTCTGGCCAATGGGGAGTGTTGTTACCCAAATTTGACGCTGTGAGAATGAAAGAGACATGTTTTTATATTGACCAAATTAAATGTGTTAATGTATCTTTCGTGCTCTATGGCAGGCAGTGTGGACAGATAAATACTCAACATGTTTAATCTGAGTGATTTCTTAAGTTATTTACGCCTGCCGGATGTTTACGAACGTTGCTTTATTCCGCTATTTTGTATGGAAGTCAATGGGAGGCCTAGTTTGTTTTCCCCCAAAAGTGGGCGTCAACCTGTTCAGAGACATTCTATGACGTTGCGCCGGTTGTGCGTATACACAGAAAGAACGAACTGTCAAGCAGCTATTATTCTAACAGAATTAAAGAAAAAATGCATGGAGACACATTACTGAATTAATGGGGAGTGCGGCTAAATGTTGCTTAGCAACGGCAGACGCTACCGGAGCGCAGCCACCCAAGCGAACGCTGGAAAAAAGTAGGAAAGCGAGTCGGTTGCATTTTCCGCATGTTTTTAGATGCTAAATGTGAACCGCCCCTTAACTCTTTCCCCGCCATTGACGAGTTATCTCGTCAATTAAGAGAAAGCATTTGCATAAAAAAACATGTTTCTCAAATTTTTTATGTTAATCTGCAATACCGCAATTATTTACCGGACTTACCCAATTGTATACAAAAAACTGAGGCCAAAACACCCTGTAGCCCAAGACAGCTTGCCCACTGAAGCAGGGCTGAGCCTGGTCGGTACTTGGATGGGAGACCACCTGGGAAAACCAGGTTGCTGCTGGTAGAGGTGTTAGTGAGACCACCCTAGTGCTCACCCTGTGGTCTGTCTGGGTCCTAACACCCAAGTATAGTGACGGGGACACTATACTGTCAAAAAGCACCGTGTTTCGGATGAGACGTTAAACCGAGGCCCTGACTCTCTGTGGTCGTTAAAAATCCCAGGATGTCATTCGAAAAAGAGTAGGGGTGTGCCCCGGCATCCTGGCCCAAAAAAAAACTTGCCCATTGGCCTAGTAATCATCCCTATATCTCCTTATTGGCTATATCACTCAGTCTCCTCTCCACTAATAAGCTTGTATGTGGTGGGTGTTCCGGTGCAATATGGCTGCCGTCGCATCATCCAGGTGGATGCTGCACATTGGTGGTGGTTGAGGAGATTCCCCCGTTCATATGTAAAGCGCTTTGAGGTCAGCAGAAAAAGCGCTATATAAATGTAACTAATTATTATTATTAATTATTAATTTTAAACTCTATGTATATGTTTTGATAATCGTTTGTGCACGTGCACCTCTACAAAAATGTGATGGCGCTTCCGTTCTACGCGGAATGCAATGGCTGTGATTGGTCCGCTAGAACCCCTCTCGTCAGGTAAAAAAAACCTGCGTCACATTTTGTCATACGGATTTCCGCTTACGTCAATAAAAAAGGGAAGTCAGGTTGAGGTTGTCGCTCTTCATTACCTCCATCACAGAGGGTCTTCTCAAATAACATTCACACGAGCTGCATCTTCTATTTTGTTTGTGGATTTACTTGCCATGCTGCTTTATCTTTGCCTGATGTTGGTTACACACGTTGATATTGTCGACTAGCGGTCTGAATGTGTAAATACATGTCGATGTGGACAACGACACAGAAACATAAATGAAAAGTGACGCATAGCCCATGGCGTCAAGGACCTACATACAACTATAAAGAGCTCTTTAGATGTCAATTTTCCACAGTTGGACATCACTTTTGGCCACTACTGTAAGTGTAACTTTGTTATCTTGTGTTTGCTCTCAGACGCCCATCAACACTTCCAGCGCATTGACACTGGCACGCCAGGTGCGTTTAAACACACTGCAAGCCGCAAGTTTCACAGACACTGTAGATGTTCTCTATGTGGCTCAGTTGATGCAGAAATTCATGGACTATGTCACAGAACTGCGTGAGGTTAGTAAAAACTGAACATTACTATTGTGTATACACATTGTGTGTGTGTTATATGTTTGTGCACTGGTTTGACCCAGCTTTCAGAAGTGTTGGTGGAAATGGGCAGTAACCTGATGCAGGTAGACGACCAGATCTTGGTTCGGGCCCAGAGAGAGGAAAGAGCCTGCAGTTCAGTTGTGTATTCACTGGAGACTCTCACTTGGCCACAGCTGCACTCTCACGCTCAGGATCTTTCTATCGTAAGTCTTCAACCACGTCAACTTCCACTCGTTGTGTGAAAGATGGAAAATTTATAATTTGGTTAAAAGTCTGGAAATTTGAGGCTGTTGTAGATGAATTGCTCTTTACTGTCAAGATACAAAACAGCATTCAGTAACTTGTCTGGTGGGAGTTCTGGGGTCCCGGTGTCACATATTAGCATAACTGTAGTGTAAGCACCGTCGAAATGAGGTCAGGGTCATCCTGCGATGCTGCACTGTATAAAACAATGAATGTTATGCTCTTTAACAAAGACTGGATTCTTTGTACGGTCCAGCATTTAACATGATGGGTGGTAACTTCTCCCTCTTAGATTTCTCGTAACATTGTGATGGAGGCTCACATGATTCGTCCTGCTCATTTTACTGGGATGAGCTGCACGGCCTATCAGAGGAGAGAGGGGACTGGAGGGAGCCAGGTGCACGATGGGATAGAGCCATCCCTCGAACAACAGCTACGCTTCCGATGCACCACAGGAACACACAACACCTCATTGAATGCTTTTCCTCTTAAGGTAAAAAGATTTGGCATCCCAGGTGCTCAGACATTGCTATTTAAAATTTCAGTTTTTTCATTAAAGTTTCGTCTTGATTCAATTGTATCTCTAAAAAGTGAATTAGAAACTAGAGCCCGACCGATAAAGGATTTTGACGGCCGATACCAATACAAATGTTTGTTGGTTTTAAATCCGATATATCAGCCGATATTTTTATTTTTCAGAAACACGCAACAAAACATAAACAGATTTCCCTAACATTAGTTATTTGTAGTTATTTATGAGTTTCAACTAAAATAATATGATAATGCATTTTAAAAAGAAACATGTTTCTTTTATTGTCTCGTGACCAACTCACCATGAACTCACTTAACCGTTGTTCTCTCTGCCCAACTCTGGCTGGATCAGCAGGTTGCAGGATGTGTGAAGCGTTATACACGAGTGTTGCCAACAGGGAGGTTGTAGAGTGTCCTCTGGTTGACAAACTATACAACGGTAACACTCGTGACATGGTTGAAGGGTGTTTCGTCCGTTTTTTTTTTTTAATATTCATTTATCGGCCATTATGAATGCCGATACCGATAGTTTGGAAAATGCCTAATATCGGCCGATAATATTGGCCTGCCGATATATCGGTCGGGCTGTATTAGAAACAAGCAGACATTGTTGAAATACAAATTTTTCTTAGATAACTTTAATGTAGCATAGCCTAGAATATTATATTATATTCAAAGGTTTGTTTGAATATAAATTTAAATCTACTGATATTTGCATATTTTGCGATCTTGGAAATTTTGAACCTTTTCTTCAGCCGATGCCCTTTGACCTAAATCATTTACTTAAATTTACTTTTCACATAGTTATTGTTATTATTACCTGTTATTGGATCTTTATATGGTAATTTTCTTTTATTGGTACATTACATAAAATGTAGACCGATCTGTCCATTTAGCATAAAATCTAATTTTTCTGATGTAGGGTTGATGAAGTGTTTTTTATTATTTATTTACCATTTATGATTTAATTGTAATTAAAGGTGGGGTGCATGATCTTTGAAAGCCAGTGTTGACATTTGAAATCACCTAAACAAACATACCCCTACCCCAATAGAATCTGGACCATCTTTTGATAAATGCAACCCAGGCAAAGATGTTGGTTAGTAGACACGCCCCTTACTGTGATTGGCTACAAGTGTGTTTTGGTACTTGGCCCGACTCCCTTTTCCAAAGCGTTTTACAAAAATCGTGCACCCCGCCTTTAATTAATAGTTTTTCATAAACTCACAAACCCCCCTGCAATTCCCCCACAAACCACCAGGGGTCATAAACCCCAGTTTCGTAAACCCCAGTTTGGGAAACCCTGGTTTGTGGGAACCATGTCATTAAATCAATAGTAATAATACAATAATAAATAATAATACAACCCAGTCTCACGGCATTTCATGATATAGTCATGAAAATTTACATAAATTTATTTTGTGTTCATGGACATGCAATCGTTTTTTTACCTCGTGTCACCTAGCACGATCATAGACTGTAAAAAAGATGGACGACGCCTGTTCGCTCCCTTCCATTGGTGAAAAGTGAAGCCGCCAGAGTCCCGATATGGCGCTGACATCTTGGGTCTTGAGTCTGCGCAGTAGCGATTTGGGGACCAGTCATGCGCAGTAGTGAGCAGGAAGTGAACCCGCGAAATCAAAACCCCGCCCTCACTCTCGCAGAATGCGCATATCATATGATATCACAGCTGTCAATCATGACGTGACACCACCGTTTTTATATCATTAAATAACTAACTAAACACAAACTTATTTTAAAAACAAACATTTGAATTTGCATCAGTGTGATAAAAACTACAGTAAATGACAGAAACTAGGTTCGGAAAAAAGATAATTGAAGTGTAATTAATTTTTTTAGTTGGTCTCAAGTCCCATTGAATAACATGGGGAGGCGGGGTTTATGACCTATACTGGGACCAGTCACTGGGGGGCGATCGAGACGTTTTGGCTTCACTTTTCAGGGCTTGTGCGGCACGCTTGAGCACGATAGTTAAACCTCACAGGTTCTGTTTACTGTTAGATTTAAGACATCCTAACCCCAACCCTAACAAAACAGAAAAAATTAAGAAGCGACAATGGTTTAAAAAATTATTTTAAAAACTATAGAGACAAAACATAGTTGTTTATAAAATACATAAAATTATAATTTATTTAAAAAGTAATTAAGTCATGCTAAGCGACACGGAAAAGAAAGTTGTGCTTTGTGACACGAAAAAATAGAGGAAAATCATGTCCATGAACACGAATAAATAAATCAAATATTTTGTGACTATACCAAACTGCATTGAGATACGGTAGAAAACTAGCTAAAGGGGTTGTAAGCACTAACAACACCCCTTAAGACCAGAGTATAGTCCGTTTTTACGTGTATATGAACGTATGAGCATTGCGACAAAATGCAATGCATCTCCTGGGCTGCATATAACATTTTCTTATATGTGCAGTTAAAAAATTTTGGCAGACCCTTGCGTATGCGTTAAAATGAAACACTACTTAAGCCTTGACTGTATTCTCTTATACTTTATTGCTTTAAGTATATACTACTGAATTGTTTTCTCTTTCCAGAATGCCGTGGCTCTTGCTTCAGTATCTCTCCCCGCGTCTCTTTTCCCTCCCACTGCTCCTCCTGACTGTAAGCTGCAGTTTGTGGCATTCCGCAGTGGAAGATTCTTTCCATTTACCGGAAATTTCACCGGGCCTTCTGACCTTGCTCGCAGACGTGGTGTCAACACTCCAGTTATCTATGTTGGCCTTGGTGCGTTGCCTTGACCTCAACATTTGTGAGATATGGAAACATTCTAGTTGTTTTTTGTGATACTTGTTTTGTTATAGATTATAATTGACGGGAATTATGAGATTTTGCTGAACTCAGTTTGCAGAGTTTATCTTCCCTTCTTGCAGAAATGTCAGTAAACATCTCTGGATGGATTCTGTGTGCTTTGCGAATAACACGCAGGATTTGTGAATGTTTAATGAATGTGCTTCAGAGTTCAGGAAAAGATTAATGTATGAAAAGATAAATGTCATGAATCCTCACCCTTTATTGAGTATAGTAAATCCATGCATCTGATGAAGCGCCACTGTTAACATAAACCCCAATAACATCATCCATTGTGCTTTCTGCCTCCCATTTATTTCCCTTTCAGACGGCTGCAGCATGTGGCATCAGTCAGATCCCATTATTGTGTCACTACGACACACATCACCTGGTAATGACCCTGTTGCTGTTCACTGGAGCTTACAGGCCCTGGAGCATCATGGGAGTTGGAGTCCAGATGGCTGTCAGCTGGCTCATAGTGATGCATCCACTTCTACACTGCGTTGCTCTGTGCTTAGCAACTACGCTGTACTACAGGTAAAGTTGACTTCATTTGATATAAATCTATATGGGCGCACTTATGTGGATTGGATAGCATGGCCCTATTAGCAACATCTGTTTTCTAAAGTACTGTTGAGTTGCTCTCCTGATTCTTGGAAAGTCTGCTGTATGTTGCATGCTGAAGTAATACATCTTAAACACCAAATCTGTTAACTTACGTTGTAACATGAAAACTTTATTTCATTACATCATCCATGAACATTATTTGTGAGTCCTGTTGGATTGATTTAGGTTCTGGCTAGATGGAATACAGCTACAGCTAAATCTCGTGAGATGTTGGGTTTAGGGTTAGGCTTGGGGGTAGGATTAGGGGCTGGACACACCAAAACTTTTAAACGCGGCTGAAAACGCCTTGAGGACGCCGAATGCCAGCTGTTTTTCAGCTGAGTGCCAGCTTTCTTCAGCTGACACTTTGGTAGCTGTGATACTTCAGCTGCGAGCCGGTTGGTTGCTGTGGTAATGTCCCGCCCCTCCTCCACTGTGATTGGGCGGCCGTGTGAGAACTGACATTGACGAGCGGAGCTTTTTTCCCAAGGTTGAATCTCTTTCAACTCTCGACGCTCAGCGCCGAGCGCGGAAAAACCGCCGAGCGCCGGTTTTCAGCGCGGAAAAAACCCGCTAGATGCTGGCTTATTTGAAAAACGCTGAGCTTCTATTGGAAACAATTGAAAACATGCGCCGGCCGCGGGTGTAAAAGTTTTGGTGTACACAACCCCTTAGGATGAAAAACAGGTTCTGGCTAGAGGGGATATAGCCATGGCACAATCCTGTGAAGTGTTGGGTTAAAGGTTAGATTTGGGAGTAGTATTAGGATGAAAACCTGAGATTCTGGTTAGAAGGGATACAGCTATGGGCAAATCTCATGAAATTGTATGTTTAGGTTTAGTTTTGGGGGTAGAATTAAGATGAAAAACTGAGGTTTTGGTTAGAAGGGATACAGCTATGGCCAAATCCCATGAAATGTTATAGGTTTAGTTTTGGGGGTAGGATTAGGATGAAAAATAGCAGTTCTGGCTAGATAGGATATATCTACGGCCCAAATCCCAGTAAATGTTGGGTTTAGGGTTAGATTTGGGGGTAGAATTAGGATGAAAACCTGAGGTTCTGGTTAAAAGGGATACAGCTATGGCCAAATCCCGTGAAATGTTAGGTTTAGTTTTGGGGGTAGGATTAGGAAGAAAAACTGAGATTCTGAATTGCCACAACCATTGCTTTACATTGCCTGTGAAGGTAAAGACTACTACTCCCATCATTCAGCCCAAAGAGTTGTTGCCTACATGTTGTCTGTTTCAATTTAGTCACTTATGATGTCTCATCTTGGTTAAGGTATACTGCCATTAAAGTCACCTGCCTATGTAAGAGGCAGACAGTGAAAAGGGTCATTAGGTTATATCACTGAAGAAATGTCCTAGCGCCAACCTTCATAATAAGTCATCTGTAATTTGTTAATAAATCCATTATATGTATTTTTCAACAAATCTGTTCCATAAAAGGATAACCAAGTGCAGACTATGACGGTTTACTGATTGATAAATCTGTTGTAGTAAATCTTATCTAACTAATATGAGTATTTCTAGCGTGCACTCCTAGTTGAGTGATAGAGTCATTACAGGGAGGACAGGTCTTCCTTTACAAACACATTTAACACTACATTTCTTCATCCTGACAAGTCTCTGGAGGACTTTAATGTTCAGCTTGGTCTCAAACTATTTTTGTTATCAGGAAAATGGTATAAATGTGAAGGCAAGCAGCTGATTTTGGCCATTGGTTGAAACTTTTGGCATTTTAGAATACTGACATTGGAGCCGAACTAATATCTGCTTGTGTCATGAAGGGTCCCAGGAAATGCTTTTCCTTGAGGGTTTTTGTGGGATAAAGTCATAGGCCTGAGTGTTCCCATCTCCTTCTCCATTGTTTTTATTATATCTCTCTGTATTTCAGGAAATGCCAGATTTCCCAGGATCAAATCCAGTTCCAGTGGAAGTTCTCCACCCTGTGATCTACACCTGCACTGCGGTGCTGCTTCTCTGTCTCTTCACCATCATCATCACCTATATACTGCACCACAGGTATTTCTGTCATTGTATTAATTTTAGCACCGTGAGCACACGCATACTTGGATAAAAGTAACAGCTTTCTTCTCTATGGTCAGTTCAATCCGAATCACTAGGAAGAGTTGGCACACCCTCTTAAACACTTGCTTTCACATCGCAATGACATCTGCAGTATTCGCAGGAGGGATCACGCTGACGGGATACCCAATTGTATGCCAGGCAGTAAGTACTTATATCTCATACAAAAACACATAAACAACATAAACACTGCCTTACGTTAAAGGATCTGTACCTCCTGATTTTGTTTTTACAATTCTTGAAATATTATCCTGGTGTTTGTAATGCACTTAAAACTTATTTAAAGTAAATTTGTAATTTATTTATTTTATTATATTTTTTATATATTTACAAAATGTTCTTTACATTATGTAGGATGATTTTATGTAAAAAAAAACTTTTTGAAAGCCTCTGATCTAACATTTTGTTTTAATGTTTTAATAGTCAGCCATTACTTTATTTGGTTCTCATGCATGTGTACGTTCCTGTCAGGTGGGGATTGTTCTTCACTACTCCTCCTTATCCACTTTATTATGGATCGGGGTGAGTGCCAGAGTTATCTATAAAGAAGCCTTATTGAGGTCTCCACAGCAACTAGAAAGTGAGACTGCTGTACAGCCGACCCAGCGGCCCATGCTCAGGTCAGTCATATCAATACAAAGTGTTGGAAAGGCTTTAAAAATGCATCTCATAAACTGTTTAGTTATCTGATGTTTTTTTCAGTTTCTGTCTACGCCCAGTCTGTCGTAAGTCTCTTTAAACAAACAAACAAAATACTTATTTTAGTCAACAACTTGGAGTGTCAATTTAGCATAAAAGTGTCTTAAACTGGCAATACCAGAGCTGAAACTATGACTCAGGCCATGTTGCAGGAGGTAAGGAGCAAAAAGGTCTTTTGAGAGGCAGCTTAATAGACCACCATGCATGGTGTAATAAACTGACTAATCAAAGACCGCCATTGTCCACATAAAAGCCAAATCCATCTGCTGTTGTGGAGAGTCGGAAATAGGAAGAGAAGAGAGAGAGAGAAAGAGAAAACTGGGCCTACAGTAGAAGATAAAAGTGCACATAGAAGTTGTAAATCTAACAGAGGATACACATATCCTCAGAGACATGCCTGCAAATATATCTCTTCATTTCAACCATTTTAACCTAGACCTCCATGCTCTCTATATACCCTGGGGAAATGTGCCCAGATCCCACGCCTGACTCCTGGGATAAATCATGCTATGTTTCCTTTCTCTACTGTCTGGAGTCCAGAATGACTCTTCATTGACAGACAGAGACAGAGAACTGACCTAACACACAGATGTCATTTACTGTGGACAAAAGAAAGTTCTGTAAAACATTTAGCAGCCAACAACTGCAAATCGAAAGAGACATAGGCTTTGTTTTAGACATATGAGCAATCCCATGCAAATGTCAAACTTACCCCAAAAAAAATTTAGTTTTTACCGTTCTGATATTTCAGATGTCAATATTTGGTGCCTTAAAGCCATGCAAGGTCTCTAAGTAAAAAAAAAAACAGTTTTTATTCAACACCAGTGGCGGCTCGTGACTGCTCAACCGAGTAATTCAAAATATGTGTTTGTTGCGTCATGTAAACCATGTGCATCATGTCTTTTGTCAAAATAAGTGCCTGCTGCACACGCGTCAAAACCGTTTATGATAAAAAAGATGCTCACGTTCACAAAATACACGCAAGAGACTCCCTTAACAGTAAAGCATTTCTTTTATCATAAACCCTTTAGTGGCGTCTGCAGCAGGCACTTATTTTGACAAGACACGTGATGCACATAGGATCGCTTGACCCACACATTTTGAAATTACAAACCACACACATGTCGGGCTACATACATGCTGTGACGAACTTCGCATTGAGCGCCCGCAAAAAAAGAAGTCACCGGCCGCCACTGTTCAGCACAGATTTCTGTCCCTTCTGCATTTATTGGGTATCATTGCTTCTGGTTTATGCATTTTAATAGACTGAATTCCTAGAAAAAAAATTTTTCTGGTGTCCTTTTTTGTCACATCCATAACACACGAAAACTGAAACAGAAAACACATGCATAGCAGTGGCTTGCATGAATTTTGTGAATGTGAGCGTATCATTTATCATCAATGGTTTGATGCGTTTGCAGCAGGCACTTATTTTGACAAACACATGATGCACATGTTTCAAATAATGCAACAAACACATATTTTGATAACACGAGCAACACATATTTTATATTTGCGCCCCTCGCATGAGCAGTCACGAGCCGCCACTGATGCAAAGACAGATTTTTTCTCATCTCTGGACTCTATCATTAGAGGTTCATGAAAACATAAACAGATGGTTCAATATATTCATAACAAAAACATTCATTGATATATGATATTTACATTTCTGACTAAAATGTCACATTCATAATGCAGGAATTGATTATATATATATATATACACAATAAATAAATGTGTATTATTAATAAAAAATACATTTTCTTTGGCTGGTTGTTCTGAATGTATGACTATATGCTTTTCTCTTCATTTCTATTTCTCTCTACAGGTTTTATTTAATAGCTGGTGGTGTCCCACTTATTATATGCGGTATTACTGCAGCAGTTAACATCAATAACTATGGAGACAGCATTTCCTAGTGAGTACCGTGTTTTACAACATCTTCCTTTCAAATTTATCTTTGTAATTATGTGTTCCTGATTCGACAAAAATGCTGCATTTTTTTTTTACTTAACATGCTTTAACTTATACAAACAATTAATTTTTAAGTTATTTCAACTTATCACATTTGCTGAATTGACTTTAAAAAAACAAGTTGTTTTAACTTCATGCTGCATTTTTTTTTGTGTGTGTGTGTGTGTGTGTGTGTACTGTTGTATTCAAGTATTTTTATGTCTCTCCTCATGAGGAAAGGAGAAACAAAACACAGTCTTCAATTCAACATATTGCAAAAGAAACACTTTAAACATTTAGTTGCACAATTGTTAAGCTCTGAGCTGCGTCCACGCCCCGCCATCTTGGATCATATATGCATCTTGAATGCACTGTACATGTAATAATAATTTCATTTCAAAGTAACATTTTTAAACAATAATGCCACTGCTAGCAGTCTGGTTGCCACAATGAACCAATTGAGAGTAATGTTAACATTAACATTATTTAGGGTTATACTCATTCCACCCAAACACAATTTTGTCAGTTGCGTTCATGAATATAGTAAGGAATCATATTATTTAAAGTAAACATCTTCACTCTCAGAAAAACGGTGCAAAAGCTGTCACTGGGATGGTAACCTTTGAAAAGATCCTAATATGTAATATGTTAGGTAAAGATATGTATACATTTGGTCCAATATGTACCTTTGAGGTACTAATATGCACTCTTTATGTATGGTATAAAGGTGTACTTTTTGAAGGGGTAGCGCCCCAGTGACAACTTTTCAGAGAGGCACGAATTCAAGAAATGTGTTCATAGTGTCATGTGTGGCTTGTCATGCGTCATGTCAACCTATGTGCATTATGCGTCATGTCAAAATACGTGCCTGCTGCACACGCTTGAAGAGGTTTATGATAAAAGAGATGATAAACGAAAAATGATAAGAGTATGATAAACTCTGATTGCACATGAGATGAAGCGAGTATCTGGCAAACGCGAGCTTTTTTATCATAAACCCCTTTCGAGGCGTATGCAGCAGACACATATTTTTTTATGACACGTTATGCACATACGATTACATGACGCGCTGAAATCGTATTTTCACATGACGAGCCACACACATGATGGGCTAAATACTGTACATGTTTTGACGAGCTTCAGATCGTGCGCCCTCGAAAAAGAAGTCACCGGCCGCCACTGATCTACGCTAGACTTGAACGTCGTAATATTAGAAGGCTAATATGAAATTCTCTTAATTATGTTTGTATTTATATTATATAACTATTTTGATGCATTTTTTAATTTAGAAATAAAAATTTTTAAAGAAATCAAATATAATTCTTCATGCACTGTGATTTTGTCACATTTGTCACATTAGATGTTGACATTTAATAGACAGAAATATGTGAGGTTTTCTGTTATAATGAGCTTCTGTTTATTTCTGTGACTGTCTGATACTTAGTTGTTACATATATATTATATGTGCCGGCCTGCTCATTTACAGGCCTTTAAAAGTGTCTGTTGTATACAGAGCTTGCTTTGTGCTTCTCTTATTTGAATAATTACAGCCTTTGCCCTCTGACCTTTTTACTACTCCTGACCTCTTTTGCAGCTGCTGGTTGGTGTTGCAACCCAGCATAGGTGCTTTCTACATTCCAGCTGGATTGATCATTCTGGTGACATGGATCTACTTCCTGTGCACTGTTTTCTGCCTGAGGCACCAGAACTTCCAAAACGCCAAAGATCCTCCTTGCTCCGCACTCGGACCTTTGCCGGAAAGCCAACCAGCACTAAGCGGCAGCACCAGTTTGCTGTCAACAGACTCTGCGGTGGGCCCGGTTCATTCTGGGACGATGGTGGAAGACCAGTACTCGTTGAAGGTACAGTGTTTGGCACTGGTGGCAACGCAGTTCGTGTTTGTAGGACTCTGGTGCTGTGGCGCTATGGCAGTTTGGCATGTTGATAGAGAGCGTAACCTCTTCAGCTGTTTGTATGGAGGAATGGCGACTGGATTAGGGATTTTCTTGGTGATTCATCACTGTTTCAAGCGTTCGGATGTCCAGGCAACATGTCTAGGGTGTTGCCCTGGGTATCCTCGATCGGAACCAGTGCCGGCCTACACCCATCCCTGTACTGCGACCGTAGGGGTCCAAAGTGCCTCAGACAGGGGCTCGCAACTTTTCGTAGGATGTCATCTGCCGACGGACCCCAACAATTACTCTTCTTCTGCTAGGTCTTCATCTACTCAAAGTGGAACTACTAGCATCGGCGCCGGGCCTTGCAAACTGACCAACCTCCTGCAAGTGACGCAAGAGAACACGAACAACGCATCCCGAGCGAATACCAGCACGAGCGCAGAGAACAATGGCAATAAGCCCGCCAACAATCTTCTGCCCAGTTTGACCAGCACCATTCCCGCCCAGCAGCCTCAAAGGAAGAAGGCTTGTAGTAGAACCAAGGGTGGGAATACTCAGTACCACCACAGAGGGGACGGCAGAGGACACTATCGCCTTAAAGCTCTGCGAGCGGGTGCAGGAGGTAGTATGGGTGCGTTAGGACCCTCGGGGACAGAGCAAATCAATATACACCACCTACACAAACACGCTTCCAGTGAAAATGGAAGTCTACGAAATAGCCATACAGAAAGCCAAAATGGACTTTTGACCAATGGCCGACACAGAGGGGAGGGACTTGCGACAAGCCCCTCGGAAGGTAGTGATGGAGGTAGTAGTGGAAGTAGAAAGCCCTTCCCGCTGTTACCCTCAGCGTCAAGTAGGTTTGCCCTGCTGCAAAATGCTCAGCGGCGCAGCGCAAGCAAAGACAATCTTAAACTGGCCGCCGCGGCCGAAAGAGATTCGAAGCGAAGCTCGTTTCCTCTGAACGTGGCAAACATCACCGGGACGGTCACTCCGACGGCCTCTTTGTCAACTGTTTCGGCATCAAATGGAACATTAAAGGGCTCTGTGATAGAACTGGACGCTAGTGGGACGGACCAATCACAAGGTTCGGTTGGAATGAAGAGCAGGGTATGGAAAAGCGAGACAACAGTATAATATTAAAAAAGGAACAGTTAAAGACCCCATACAATCAAAATGAGACCACCTACATGCCAGTTGTCCATAGCATTGACAGAACACACGTCTAGAGATATACACATTTAAAATGTACGCTCTTTGTGTTCTTGGAAAATGGACCAAAAATATTGATGACTCATCCTGCACTGGTAGATTATTGTCCAATCAGAATGCTACATTGATGGATATGCCCCTACCCCACATTTTCAAACAAAATACAGTGTGTGCTTTTTTTTAAAAGAAAGAAAAAACAAAGCTGTGTTCCTCAAGCATTTTCGTGGGGTCTTTAAAGTTTCCTCAGTATTTTTGGAGCCAAAGAGAAACAATTGGCTCCTTTTATGATTTTACCTCCAGAATTTAAGTTTTGAAACGTAAAACATTCAAGAGCGGTTGTTGGATAACAGTCACTTGTTTGCTGGCAAAGCTTTTAGTGGCTGTGGATTTTGTTGTTTCAGATAAAGGAAATGATAAGAAGTTACATGGGGCTATTTTTCACATACCATACATTGTGTGCGTATGCAAAACCTGACTCCTCTATGTGTGGATAATCTGGTGTAACAAAATATGCAATATATTTTTTTGTGCTTTCGTTTGTAATACCATCTAATCTAACAAATGATTTAAAATCAATGAATACCTTTTAGTTTTGAATATGCCAATGGATCTGAATCTAAAGTTTTAATCTTTATGTTTCTGACTATGCATATCAATCAGGGTGGATTTCAGGTCCATCTGTGGACAGCTATGCTTCTTGTATGTATGTGTGTGTATGTTGTGTTTGTTTTTATTCTCACTATTTCATTAATGTGTCTGTAAGAATGTACATTATGTGTTAAGTATTGTTTGACCATTACAGTATTAATTCATCTTCATTAATCCTCAAGCACTAAGCAGCTCTTGGTATCCTGTGGTCAGTCTGACACAAATGTGGATAACAAAGACTTCCCACAAATAAGCATCCAGTTCAAAAATTCCATCCATGCATGTGTACGTTATGCTTTTTTAGAGAACAGCAAGCCTTTAGTTGGTTTGTGGTGCCCTCTACTGGGTTATTTCTGCCATTGATCAAATGCACTGATAATGAATGCTGTCATTGGACAAATTATATCAACAAAGCTTTCATATTCGCTCAATTGTTCCTGATGGATTTGATGAAGAAGGACATTTTTGTCCACATTTATTTTGTTGTAGTACCATGTATAACATGGACTTTTTAAGCACTTGGTTCAGGCCCGGCTTCTCGTGGCTTAACCTAATGGCCGAGACTATGAAGAGAGTATTATACATATTCTTATAATTAATGATGTATTTATATTATACATATCAGTATTAGTGTTTTTGTCTAATACTAATGCAAGTGTCATTATGCAATTTATGATATTCAGCATTGTACAGTGGATTTGTGGCCTTATCATTTTTTTTTTACATTTTTAATCTAAAAGCACATACATTAAAAGACTATCATACATACATTATTGTTTTTTCTTTTAAATCACCAAATAAAACAGGTTTTCATTCAGCCCATAAATGATCAATGAAAGTATAAGCTTTAAAAAATGAAATAAATTATATATATATATATTAAAGCTTACACTTTCATTGAAATAAAATGATGTTTTATGTGTCAGGGATTTTTTTGCATATGCCAAAGAAACTTATGGTTTAATGTTTGGACCATTAGAAATAACTACAATTGGGGCCTGCTTAATAATTCTTTCCCAAATGGAAATACATTTTAATTTTGTTTATAAAGGTTTCATTTGACAGATTGTGACATTGTGAGTTTCTGGTCAGTATAAATTCGGTTTTATCTTAAATATTGTTTTATTTGTCATCTCGACATTTTAAAGGGAGGTTACAATAATAACATATATTTATATACCGTCACTTCAATATGAAAATAATAGTAACATTTCTGTATCTATTTCAGTAATATATTTGCTATAGATGTTAAGATTGTGCCTTATCAATGAGCTGATGCAAAATAAACGTATGGAAAAAGTGTCATTAAATCCTAATTATTTTATTTTTTTCATAAGTTTGCTGGAATGTATTGTGTACAGTGTGTAAATGAGAAGAGGTCGTGTAATTTTGAGCGCTGGAGCCCAGCCTATTTGTTTTGCATTTGGCCATTACGTAACTTCTGTTTCTATGTACTATGTAAATTGACAGCCTCCCAAATAAATACAGCCAATCAAAAGTGAACCTTGTTTTATTGACACATCGACTGTCCAATAAGATTGCGAATCTGCACACTGGGCGGGACGGTCAGTGAGAACAAAGGATGAACAGCGCGTACGAAAGACATTTACGAGGACGTCTTGTTCTGATAGATATAGGCTAATTACGTGTAAATTGTTTAAGTATAATTTAGTGAACTTAAGTTTAAAAGTGACTCCTACGTTTATAACCATTCGTGGGCAAAGTGTGCTAATAAACTAATGTATTAATCTAAATAGATACTGATCCCGTTTTACTTTTCGCCGTCAAAACACGCTTTTATTTTTATCTGAAACTGTTCCGCCTTTAATAATGATTAATTTGGGTTGTTAATATAAAGGAAGTAAGGTAAAGAAATAAGATCCACAAACTCCATCGCTGTTGAGTTGTTTGATACCTGCATCACCTGAGAACTGAGTACGCAGCACGCGTAATGCGTTAAGGGCGGGGCTTATGAGACCTCCCAAACAGTTACACATTCACGAGGAGCAAACGCGCAGCAGCCAGCGGTACCGGACAGAAAGCCAAACATCAGAAGTGATCGAGCCAACGAAACGCTGTTATTCGTCCTGGTTTGACCCGGACGCGCTCGAACAGTGCTGAGAATGTTAGGTGACCAGCAGTGGTATCCCACTAGCGTGCAGGTGACTGTACTTCAAGCGCGAAACCTGCGGATCAAGGGAAAAAATGGCACAAACGACGCCTATGCGATCATGCAGGTGGGTAAGGATAAGTTTTCCACGTCCGTGGCCGAGAAAAGCGTCGCGCCCGTGTGGAAAGAAGAGGCGACGTTTGACCTGCCGATGGTCCAGCCGGATAACGCGGACCGCTGTACGCTGTACATCATCGTCATGCACCGAGCCCTAGTGGGGCTGGACAAGTTTTTGGGACAGGCTGTCATCAACCTAGTGGACCTACACGCCAACAAATCACGCAATAAGACAGAGTGAGTGTCATTTATGTAATTTGAGAAATACAATTCTACACCATTAAGAAAAATCGATTTTGCCACATTCTGTCAGTTTGTTTACAGAACATGGCGTTTAAAAGTCAAAGTTTCAGATGCATTAAGTAATTGGAGTTTGTCTATATAATACACACACATATTGTAGTTAGTCCTCCTTTCTTTTGTTTGGGCAGATATAAATACTCCACCCTTGTTAAACAATATTAGTCAAGAACAAGTACACGTTCCTTCCTGGGACTGATACACGACGTGTATGAAATATTAAACAGTTGTAGCTGATACCGAATACATCAAACACGCTCATTTATTAAATGACATATAATGACAATCGGACTCTTTTTATGTTTAAGTGCTATAATTGGGTCCCCAGTGCTTTTATCAACCTAAAAAATGTGAAAACTGTGTTCCCAGTAATTTAGTTTTGGTAAACCACTCTCTGTAAGCACGTGAAAAAATAGGTAATTGAATTTTGGCTCCCCTTGTGATGTCAGAAGGGGATAATACTGCCCCTTAATCTGCACTATCCTACTACAGCACTGCCATTTAGGACAGAGATCAGTCCATTTAAAAGAATCCACCGAAAACGTCAAATTTTTGCTTACACCTACAAAGTGGCAAATTTATTATAGCGTGTTAAAATATCTTTATGGTATATTGAGCTAAAACGTCACATACATACTCTACTTAAGGGACATCAAAGATTTATTTGACATCTTTAAAAAGTCTTGTGAAATGTCCCCTTTAAGAGATGCACCCTTAAAGGGATAGTTCACCCAAAAAGGAAAATTCTGTCATCATTCACTCACTCTCATGTTGTTATAAACCTGAATAAATTTCTTTGTTCTGATGAACACAAAGGAAGATATTTTGAGAAATGTTTGTAACCAACCCGTTGGTGGACCCCATTCACTTCTATAGTATTCGTTTTTCCTATTATGGAAGTGAATGGGGTCCACGAACAGTTTAGTTAAAAAAAAAATCTCAAAATATCTTCCTTCATGTTTATCAGAACAAAGAAATTTATGACAGAATTTTCATTTTTGGGTGAACTATCCCTTTAAGATTTGTATTTATTTAGCTTATTCTAATATACTGTGTCGTTCCCTTTAGCTGTTCTAAGTTCATGGCTTCTTGGGGTATATTGCTTAAAAGTACAAAATTGTAATTTAATTAATTACCTAGTCTGAGGAAGGGTCGTAGAGACCCGAAACGTCACTCCAATAAATGATATGAAAGGGAGCTTCTTGGTGTGCGGATCTTTCTTTTGTTACTAATTTAATTATTTAACACAGAGAAAATGCTATTACGCTCTAGCCTACGGGTAGGCAACGTCGGTCCTGGTGTGCCGATGTCCTCCAGAGTTTAGCTCCAGCTCTAATCAAGCACTCCTGAACAACTAATCAAGGTCTAAAGAGTCACCTGAAAATACAGGTAGGCTAGGTTTTAAAGGTCCAGTGTGGGTTTTTAAGTGCACCTAGTGGTGAGATTGTGAATTGCAACCAACAGCTCAGTTCACAGCTCACCCGCATGGAGACGCTACGGTAGCTGCCACAGGGCATGTTGTTGTCTGAGACATAGTAATGACGAAACGCACAGTTTGTCCATTTAGGGCTACTGTAGAAACATGGGAGTGACCGTCATGTAAGGGGACTCGCTGCGTATGTAGACAATAACAGCTCATTCAAAGGTAATAAAACAGTACAGTTCATTATGTACTGTCTTTATACACCACTGATAATATAGTTATATATATTAGGGCGCACTCACACTATCCAAAGTAAACCAAACCGTGCCCCAGTGTGATTGTCCCCCATCCAGAAGCATGCACACTGTACTTTTATTGATTTGAGCCCAGGCACTCTTTCCTCATTAGGATGCGATTGTTTTGAAGAAAGCAGGAAGTAAAGCACTCTCTTAACACTGGTTCATCATAATGTTAAGTCTGTGTTTTTTACATAGATATATACACTAGATGTCGCCTGGGGGCTCTGAGCATGCGTCAAAACCCCCGCCATCTTAGAACAGGGGTCTTGTCATAGGAAGTAGCTAGGTAAAGCTGCTTTTTTCGCCTGTACTTCGAATTCATGGACGATGCCGGACTTTTGTGCTGCGTATGGATGTTATGGCTACTAGCACTATGCATTACAGTTAGAAAAAGTAAATTTTCATAATATTAAAACTTTTATTTTTTTCTGGACTAAATGCTAAATACATGTCTGACTGTTGAAACGAACCAAAAGAAAACCAAGAAAATCGCGTTCATTACGATTTATGGTGATTTTATTTCCGTTACACCATTGCCTACAATGACGCTGAAGCGGGGTTCCCCTGTTTCAAGATGGCGGCTGTAGTTGACGCATTCGGTCAAATGAACTGTCGTAGCCTAGGCGACATCTAGTGTACATATCTATGTGTTTTTTATTCTGTCTCATTTGGTGCGCGATGACACACAGCCCTCTCACATGCCATCATATTGCTTAGCTGGTCTGTCGCGTGTGCAACTTGGAAATTCACGTAACCCTGATGCGCGCATCAGAAAGTTTTTACGAAGGGAGATGAAGGTTGGTGGTCGCGCAATTGACGTCTCTCATTTTGAACCGAGCTCTTGCCTGATTTCCAATTACACCAAATTACTTTTTTTTTATATTGCATTTTTGTCATGAGATCCTCCTGAAAGTCCCACATTGCACCTTTAAGTTAATCGTCAGGTAAATATCGTCATCATCAGTTCACCTCTAGTTTTATCCATATCATTTTTTGTCTGATCAGTATTACTTGTCAACCCTTACTGTAGTAGTCAGATAAACAAGAGGGATTTTTGAAAATAGTTTTTTATAAACTGTAAACTTGGTGATGAAATAGTTTGCCCATATAAGTACTCAGTCTTCATGCAGACAAAGCAGTGATAGATACACAGTATTTTACATTTGACTATAAAGTTTGACTTTAACCCTCTTAGCATCATAGACTTTTGTCCATCAATGTCATATCTTCTGCCTTTTATTATAATCCCACTTCTATTATTACTCACATTTTTTCTTATGAATCAGGAGGTGCTGATTATGAATCATATGCTGCTTAGAACAAACAACTACACAGTTCTGCATTTAACCTATTACATTATGTTGAGCAATTTAAATTGTTTTAAGTTATAGCACAAGTTAATATTAGTCTGATGGGTTATAGTCAAAATGTTAAAAATATCAAAACATAAAAAGTTTTAGCATTTTTTGTACAGTTTAAAACACATCTTTTTACTCATGTCGAAAAAACCCTAAATCTTAAAATAAGTTAGTTTCTGGGTGTTTCAGATGTTCCTAATGTGTTGAGAATTGTGACCTTGATGATTAATGCTGCTTTATTGTATTGGTTTATTACATTGAGCAGAACCGGTTTATTACCCTACCTGACATACTTTATGGCAATCGACATGATTCACAATTATTATTAGGCTGAAATAAAAATGTGTGGTTCATAAATATACCATCGCTTTAGAATAGTGTTTTGTCCACTTTAATTTATTGTCACACCTAAACAAACTAAACTAATACAAATGTGCAATTCAAATAGACAATTAACAAACAAATTCACATAGAAAACAATGACGCCATATTGTAAATAATTACGTTTCTACATTCCTCTCCACCCATCCCAGCCCTTTACTACTTAACTTAGCTATTTATTAACTGACAGGCATGTGTAACACCCAAGGTTGGGCTAATAGTTTGTGACAATGTCCATGCACTTTTACTTTCAGGCACCTGTACATTAGTGTGTTTGAGAACACTGTTAATTTGCTTTGGTAGATGTGGTTTATTTCCTTCAGTAACAAAAGTACTATCCCAACATATAGACAGTTTTTTTTTTATTTTAGGCAATTTGTTTAACTCACAAGTAGTAGACTTTAGTAGTTCAGCCACTTTTTAATTGCATATTATTTTATTTGCCATAACACCTACAATTAAAGAGTTCAGATGCAAAACAGTCTTGCATGTTTTTTGTAAATGAGCAATTGTTTTATCAGCGTTTTTTACGTTGCCAGGCAGTGCCGGCATTTTTTATGATTTTCACAAAAGTTTAATGCCTTCCTGAAAATTCTTTTTTAAATATATAAACATACAATATCTCAAAAAACAGCCTTTCTGCTTTTAAAGTCGCCATGAAACGGAAGTAGTGATTGTCTTATTTTCAGATATACAGAGTGGCGTATAAACTGGCTTCTGAAATGAAGTTAGGGCTGGACTTGAATCTGTCCATCGAGATCTGATTGGATCATTTGAAGTTGGGGCGTGTTGCCAATTGCTAATTGCTGCAATAGAGACAGAGCGCAGTTATGCAAATTTGAAAAACACGCCCACGCCCACCGGGGGGGGGAAACAATCCAACCGTCTCCATTGACTTTGTATTGCGAGAGGCTGCCTCCTTGTCATTTCTGGCTTATAACAAAAAACAGAATAATGCATAAAAGCTGCTGTGTGACAATATGTACAGCTAACAAGCCAAAGAACCCAGAAATAAGTTTTTATAAGCTGTCGAGCAGTAAAACCCAATCTTTAAGGAGAAAAAAGTGAATCGCCG
Organism: Paramisgurnus dabryanus; assembly: GCF_030506205.2. Lineage (NCBI taxonomy): Eukaryota > Metazoa > Chordata > Actinopteri > Cypriniformes > Cobitidae > Paramisgurnus > Paramisgurnus dabryanus. The sequence goes on along the minus strand of NC_133347.1, from coordinate 25,870,238 downwards.
ACTACATTTCCCCCTAGTGGACGCAGTTCTACTAATAGGAGTTGGCTGTTTTCCACTTTTGTGTCTTTAAACGCTCGTTTTTTTTAGGTCGACAGCTTTAAAAAACGTATTTCTGGGTTCTTTGGCTTGTTAGCTGTACATATTGGCACACAGCAGCTTTTAGGCATTATTCTGTTTTTTGTTATAAGCCAGAAATGACAAGGAGACAGCCTCTCGCAATACAAAGTCAATGGAGACGGTTGGATTGTTTTCCCCCCACCTGTCATACCATATGACCGGAACTAAAGACAGATTGTTTGGAGGATTGTTTTGTTTTTAAACAAACAAAAAAACTGTTTCATCCTAGCTTCATTTGTTCTCTTTAATCACCTCTCAATTCACAAGTTTGCATTAACATGTAATCGATAGGGAATGAGCGTGCTGTTCTCTGAATTTTAGCCCCAAACCCAGAGTACTCCCCCCTCTTTAACTGGGATGGATAAAAACTAGCTGAGAGTGAGGTGATAGGGTGGAGGAAGGATGCTACAAAAAAGTGTCATGGGACAGAGGGGAAGGACGGCTATTTATAGGCACCTCTTTTGATTTGTTTGATCACATGATCATGCTCCTCCCGAACTTAGTCAAATATGGGTAGATTTCTTCAAAAATACAAGATTTTGAAAAAAAACCTGAGATAATAATCCAGAACGATTATCAAAATACAGAATATTCACTGCTTTTGGATCTGTATTTATAAGTTGGGTAAGAGCACCATTGACTGCATAATATAGCGGAAATATGGATTTGACGTAAAAGCTCGTCTTTGGCACGGAAGCATGATCTCTTAATTGACAAGTTAACTTGTAAATGGCAGGGAAAGAGTTTAATGGCAATGAAAAGGTTATTAGTCAGTAATTGAAATGCCTTATTTCCACACATTTTGTTATTTTCTTCCAATTCTTCTTCTGCAAACAAGCAAATAAACGACTTTTCTGCAAAATTGACGTGGCGTTTAACAGATTCTGCCAACAAACCAGTATTTCTGAATGGCCTGAGGCCGGGATTAAGGAGATTTGTAGTAAAATTATTTGTTGAACGTATAATGTGTGGAGAGAGCATTTGGTTAATATCATCTTATTTTTTGATGAAGTTGGCGTTTAGCGGCTTTTGCATCGGAGCTCTTCAGTTGTGATGTGCAAGTATAAACTTGTTATAATATCTTGTTAGATTTTGCTGCTTTTGTTTCATAATGGTCTATAACCAGCAATTAGTGGAAGCTACTATAGTAAACAATTTTCTACTTTTGTTTCAGGGAGACAGTGCGTTTTGAAGTTTAGCTCTATACATGCAGTTGTTTTAGCTTTATACTGGCAGTTGTTTTTTTTTTGAGTCAATGTGTCAAAATTGCCAAATACACAATAAATCCATTATTATTAATACGCAAATTTTAATAAGGTGAAAGTTGATCATTTACACGTGTTTCAAAGGCTTGCAAATGTTAACACTTAAGTGATTCAAAACAATAAACCACAAAAATGCGTAAAGTGAGCAATTTTGCGGTTAAATGTGTCCGGTCCAACTCCAATCAAACGTGATTATTAGGGTTGCCTCGGTGACGTAATTTTCCCACCGGTTAATCAGCGCATCACAAAGCCGGTGATATCGTTATCACCGTGTGGGAGGGGGTAATAAATGCGCATGCAGACATTTTACTTTCACTTTTGAATTACGTTTAAATGAACTGTAAATGCAGTGCTTGCGTACGAATTTGAATTTGCGTGCAATGCGAGTGCAACAGCTGGTTTAATTAAGTGCTTGATTCAATGTGCGCAGGTATTTCTCAAAGAACCCGCCAGTCCCAAGCAGAGCAACCGGCTACTTCTCCATAAAGCGCTGCTTGAATGATGGGTTTATTATTTTTCTCGATGAAAAACACAACAACAAAACGATCTCGCTTATATTAAACATTATATATGTATATTATAACAAAAACGAGTAAGCACGCAGCTTCTGCCATCATCTGGTCAGTCAGCTCGTCTCGCACACTCTGACAGGAATGAATGAGATCTGACACCTGCTGCTGCAGACACATTCAGTTTGACGAAAACTAAATGATTTAATTACACGAAAATATCAAAACGACGGTGAAAGACGGTGTCGCGTTGGGCAAGTGATCTAACCGGTGATAGGCTGAAGCACCGGTTATCACCGTTTCACCGACTATCGCAGCAAGCCTAGTGATTATCCCTATGCCCTTCAAAGATCAGAACTCTTGATGTATAAACTTGAGAGAGAGTTGCGCTACTGTGTCTCGTACTGTAGTCCATTGAAATACATTTGGCGAATAAAGCTCTGAAAAACAATATAATTTTCACTTTATGTGGAACGACTGTTTATGCTGCATCTTCTTCCCGAAGCGCCGTTTGTAATTCGTCCTCCGTCTATGTGTGTGCGTGTGTTTGAGTGCATTCAAAAATTGTAGGCATGTCAGAAATACAGTTATGCCGCTTACATAATGTAGCCTTTTTTAATGTTTGATGACAAGATAGAGACTTAAGGAAAATTATGTAGACTAATAATTTAAGTTTAATGTCCTAATGATCAGCCTACTTATTTGTCTGTCCCACAGCTGACATGGAACATTATTAACCAGTTCGGGAACTTAATTTTTTTGTTCAGGAACGTCAATTGAACCGAAAACCGGAAATGTTCAAATACTGTTTCTGTTCTGAACGAACCAATTGGGAAAAAAGTCTGGTTCAAAGCCCTGGTAAATAGGCATGCAAATGCATACACCTGCAGTACCCCCATGTTACCCATGAGTCTACACTAGTTTAGACTTCCAGGAGTGTTGTGAGGGTTGCCATACGATTGTCAGGGTTCTCCGGCTGGTACAGCTGACTGGTCATGATATTCTTGCTACAGTATACATGGATCATGCTCAAATCTATAACTTTCACAAAAAGCTACCTTTAAAAAGCAGCAATAATAATACAGTAAGGGATGAACACACTGCTGTATTGGAAGTCGGGTGTCTCTAATCCATGTCTCTTCCTGAAAATATAAATGTCATGTACAGTATATGTAGGCTTGAAAAGAATATGTACCAGCAGAATTCTGAACATTGTTTATTAAACATTATGGCTAATTTGGTAATGTTTTCAGGTGCCAGTAATAGTGCAGTGCTCTGTTTTACCATGTTTACAGTCAATTAGCAGATTTTACATCGCAAATCAACCCAGAAATATTTTAATAATAAGTGTAAATTCAGTATTGGCTTGGTGATAACAGAAATCGTGAGTGATAATATCCATACTTAGATTCCTCCTTAAGCTTAATTTTCTTTATAGGAGCTTACATGCATTGGGCCTGTGAAGGCTTTTATTTGTACAAACACAAAGGCCAGAGTTTCTCTTTATTTGCCTATTGAGTCAGCTGGCTGATTTTTCCATTCGCTTTCTCAGTCTGGCCTAGCAGGAAGAGACGGAAGAATGAGGCCTGCACATTTGCATTGAGTTTAACCATGTAACACAATTACCATTTAAAGCAAGGGTTTACTAGAACACTTAAGACAGGAAACTATTGTGAATTGGTTTAGTTATTTTATGATGGAGCTATTTGGGTGTATTTACGTAGGTTAACGTTTTAAATTGGGGAAGTAGTGGCTATGCACACACCTTTGTGTACATTACGTAATGCTGTAGTTATTTTTATATTCAAAGTTTACGTCAATACATTGTTATGGTGTGATCTTCTAAACGCAGGTTTTTTTTAAGTTTCTTTCATTTGTTTGTTCTTTCTTTTGTTAGTTTTGTCTTTCTGTCATGTATTGACACCGGGGATTTAATTTAGCCTCTCCTCTTTTTAGAGCCTGCTGGTGTTGTGTTACTGTCCTACTTCACTGTAATGTTGATACGGCTGCATTTGACATTGAGAAGCAAGTCGGCTGTTCAGTGACTCTTATTGAAGAATAGCTGAGATTAATTAGATGTAGAAATTCATTATTAATAGTATTAATAAAATACCTTGAAATACACAGGTCTCATTTTAGTAATTTCTTCCAACACCTGGATCTAAACCTGAAATATTGTGTTAGCTTTAAGCATATATTGCTTTATTTTCCTTGGATCAATGTTATATTATATGGACAAAGAAAACTAATTTTACTCTTATGGAGGCCAACTTACTATGAATGTGCTCCTTTTAAAACAAATAAAAGAGGTGATGTAACCTGTAGCACCAGTTTGTTTTTCAGTTTCTGTGCAACTTATGGCCTTGGTTAAGTGTTTATCTTTAAACATGGTTTTGTGTACCTGTCATAGATTAAGGTTATCAGTGGGAACTTAATGTTCCTGTTAACCCTTTCCTGATGTGCTTCAAATGAAGAATGGTTAAAATAGGTTTTGTAATAAATACATTAGCTTTAAAGTCAGCCTTTGTCATGTTTTTTTGTTGTTGTTTGTTTTTTTTAAATGCATACAATAATTATGTTGGTATTTGTGTTGTTCCAAACCCAAAAAGAGTTTTTTTTTTTTTTTGAAGAATCCTAACGGCGCATTCACACGGGGCGTCAGCGTTGAGGCTTCCCATTCACTTTTAATGGTTGACGTCAAGCATTGGCGAACTGAATTGTGGATCCGTCGGCGCTGCGTCAGTGCCGTTGCTCGCGGCAGAAGTTGAACATTTCTCAACTTTTCAAGCGGCAACGCGTGCGTCAGCCAATCATATCGCCTTATGCAAATAACCTAGGCAGAGCCAGCCAATTATGTTTATGGAAGACCGGAGCTTGTGTTGCGGCCACAGTGATTGGCTGTTGGCCACGCTTCAGACAAGCCTTCCGTTAAGATTTATTTTTGGCTGAATTGTTCCTTTGTTGCTATTTCTTTGACACTCAAAATAATATTATTTATTTATATATTAATAATTATTTAAAATGCACCACTTTAAAATGGGTTATTTTCAACCCAGTTTTGGGTCAAAGAAAGGGAGAAACCCGACCTGCTGGGATATAATTTGATCTATGCTGGGTTGTTTCAACCCATTGTTGAGTCAAATATAACCTTTTTCTGGGTTAATTTAACCCATTGGCGTGGTTTGTCTTCTTTTGACCTAACGATGCATTGAAAATAACCCAGCATTTTTATAGGGGTGGTTTTCCGGACGGGGTATAGGTTAATCCAGGACTGGGCCTTATTAATATTAGGTCATTTAAGAAGTTTTTACAAACATACCTTACAAAAAACAGTACATGTGTCCATCTTAAGATAAAACAATGTGAACTAAATATTTAAAAATTAAACAGGACAAGGTGTTTTTAAATTAAAGTAGCTCAAACATGCATTTTAGTCTGGGACTAGGATAAGCCCTGTCTGGGAAACCACCCCATAGTGTAGGAAATTAGAACTATGTGTAATTGACAGATGAAATGGTTTTTAGACATTTCACAGATCAGATTCAAACCTGTGTCAGAATCGTATGCATTATTTACTGCAGTGCACTACGGCTCTGACTGGAGCTATGAATAAAGACCGGCTCATGTCCTTTATGTGGATTAAATTGTATTAAATTACTGCCCTTATTATAAATCTGGACAATATCATGCAGTAGATTCATTATCTTATTTGTTGTTTGCTTTGACCAATTGGAATCTCTGAAAATAACACACTATTTCTGCTAAAATGCATTTCTCTGGTTGAGCAGACAAGGCTAGTCCTAGATTAAAAAACATGTTTGAGATGTTTTTACTGAAAATAACTTGCACTGACAAATCTTAGAATATAATTTGTCTCAAAATATACACCAGTAATGTGTTTTTCTAAGACGTGTTTATGCAAGATGCTTAAGCGCCTTAATTTTAACTAAGGCCTAGTCCTGGCTTTAGCTAAGCCTTGTCTGTGAAACCTGGCCATTATTTATTCTCACGTATAATGCTTGCTGTTGAGGTCAGATTAAGAGCAGGAGTTTATCAAACACTTTTGAGTTTGCATTTCCCTGCTTGGAGATAAACTTGAGTGTTAGGTCTCGTGTCATTGCTTTGTGTGTCGGGAGGTCTTGGCTTAACTTTGAGGAATGTGTGGGATGTTGACATAATGTCTGTTTATCAGGTTTTCAGCATGTTTTCATAGCTCTGGCACACTGCCATGGAAAATGGGAACTTCCAGATATTATAGCATGAATCGATTCATGAAGATGTGCAGTGTTGGAAAAATTGTGCCTGGGATATATCCACGTGAAAGTGACTAAAATAGATGACAGGGGCTGGAACTATCTTGAAAGTACTTTCTTTATCTAAATCCAAACAGTGACATCACATTCTGGAGAGCTGTGATTGTTGATATTTCCTGGTAATCTTTACCCACCCCCACAATCTCAACAAAGTCCACCAACTGATGGTTTGTGTTTTCTGGCATCTGGTTTTGAATAAAAGGGTTTCTTTATTAAATATGAATTCTTCCTATTAATCGTGCTTTCCGTGACATGAGTGTCATTATAATAATAAACATGAGTTTTGGGTGGGAGCATGTTTGTCCGATTAGTGACGCTGGTTGGGAGGCTCAACAAACAGAGCAGTGTTTTGATAAGGATTATATTGTTTACACTATTATGGGAATACCGTTAACATAGGAATGGCTTACTGTAAATTATTCTGGGATAAGGGAATGTATTTTAACAATTTTACATCCACATGTTCTTTAAAAGCACAACACACTACTAAAACAAATATCCTGCACTGTCTTCAAGTATCTTTATTAAAAATAATGTAAAGGTAGTCTGTCTAAAGCTCTTTGGAGGGTCCCAACCCTAAATTCTTGGAATGCTGTAGCAGCCTCTCCCACTGTGCACATGCCACGCTTAATCACATTCAACTTTAAGAGCCGATTTTTGGTTTTACAGTGTTGCTGCAGATTTCCCTGTGTTTTGTAAAGTCTGTTATGACAACAGTGTGGAGAAATGATGGCTCGGTTTTAATGTCAACAGAAAGTGAACTCTTAAACACACTTACCTGACTGCTTTACTGAATGTAGACTAAAAGCTCAGCAGAAATAAGCAAGCAGGCGCAGACTGAACAACAAAGACTTATTTTTATCATCAGTGGGGTGATGTCTGTGACCTGTGTGATTTACAATGGGACAGGGTTCAGTTCCCATGTCACATTAAAGTTCTTTTCTTCTCTGTTACCGTAATTCGTTTTGAGCCATTTAAACAATAAATTTGGGTGGTACAATTATCCTTCCGTTTTGAGATGTCGCTTTCTCATCATAGGCCAATATTTGATGACCCAGATATTTTAATGGAGCAGTTTCACATATTCGTAGTACCGAATACATTTTTGAATGATTTTCATACGCCCCTGCGATGTTGGGTTTAGGGGTGGGGTATATATTTTTTTATTTGGTAATAATAATGCTTTTTACAAATTCATACAAATTAGCCAACATGTTTAATACGTACAAATTCCCATGAGATCAAGTTGAACTATTATGTTACTAAAAAAAGCATGTTAATTGTGTGAGATAATTAAAAGCTATTTCAGGCTTCTAAGTCAAGTGTAACATAAAATTACCTCGGGAATCCAACACTGTTACAGTGAAATTGACAATGTAATGTTTTTATTTTACTACATTGACTACATTGATAGATAAGATTGAGTACATAAACTAGATTTGCTGTTTTGAGATGCATGAAACACAGTGCGATGAAGACATCTGCTGGTTGTAGATGTGTAAATGCAACAAAAACAGCATATTTACGTCTTCAATGACATGTAGACAATTGCAAAAGTTTTTATTAAAGGAAATGTACAGTATTATATTAATTAATACAACATTATTGTTCTGGATGTTATAGTGATTGTTAATTCTATTGTTAAAGTGTTAATGCCCCCTCAAATGCTTGATTCTGTTTAGTTTTTATACTGTCAGATGTTTATGCTATATTGACCTCTAAACTTTGTAATTTACTATTGTCCCATTTGAATGATTTCCTAATATAGACATACAATATACATATAACAAAAGAGACAATATCCAGAGAAAATATGATAATAATAATAATAATAAATAATAATAATAAATAAATAAAGAAAAGGACAAAATAAAAAATAAATAAATAAAAATAAGAATAGAGGGGCTATCACCTAAACAGTATCAGATGAAGAATCTTTTATCACTTCACAGATGTGCTGCCCAGTGACATCCAGTTAACTAGATTAGTGAGGTCATCTTGCAGTGGTGCTTTGAAACATGGTTTCTTTTTTATAATCTATTGGTTCCGGGTTGTGCTTAAAGGAAAACACCTTTTTTGTCTCATTTAAGAAATCATCACGTTTTGTTCCACCATCCTTACTCGTGTAACTACTCATGTAACAGTCTTTAAATAAGGAAAACATGGAAGTGTTTGGTGGCTTCTAAATTCATCCCTGTTTGGATCCTAAGTAATGAATGGGGCTAGGCTAAATGCTAACACATTGACGAAGCGCTGTACAAAGATGAAGTGCACGCATTGACTAAAGATTAGGGCTGTAACGATTAATCTTGTGTCCCATTAAAAATGCCTGTCTGTATTAGGGATGCTCCGATTGATCGGCCAATAATGCTTGCTATGTTTCTCAATGAATTAAGGTGAAATGCCGCTACATCCAAAAGCGAGGGGGGCGCTCTCGTGCAGAAACTCAAAATGCGCTGTAGACGAAGAACAATACACACGCAGCTGTGATGACACGCAGCTCCATGAAATGGCTGAAGGATATATTTATATTGCTGTTCTTTAAACCTTTTCAGGTATTTTCATGATAATAAAGAATATGTTTAATATTTATGTTTGACGAGTGTTGCTTTTTCAAATGCATGTTATAAACGACTCAAACTAACAGTGATTTTAGATTTATAAGGACTTACTGATCAAAAGCCGTAGTAAATGAAATAGCTGTAATAAGATCGGCTGTCCGATTCAGAATAGTGATCGGCCACGTATTATAAATGGAGATCGGCATTGATCGGAGCATCCCTAGTCTGTATTTGATTCTGAATCGCAAGGCAATGATTCTATGTTTCATGCACAGCTTGTGCGTGTACTGCGGCAGTTGAGTTTGAGTCGTTTTTACGTGCATTTAAAAAGCAACACTCTTTAAACAAAATCATTCAAAATATTCTTTATTATCATGAAAAAAACTGAAACAATTTGAAGAACACACATATAAATATTCCATACAATACTGAAGAAAAATACGATTTGATAACTTTTAAAAAATTTGATATGATATATTGGTTAAGTTTGAAAAATTAGATACGTATTTATTTATTTATTTTATTTATTTATTAAACTAAAAAAAAAATTTATGACTTGCACATGTTTCATATTTTTTCCGTCAAAAAGAAATCTATTTGAGAAAAGAAAGTCTCTCCGCTATCTGCATCAACCTAAAACTTTGACTACTTAACTTTAAGTACTTAACTTTAAAACTTTTTTGCAGTTACTGCAAACATTTGCGATATGCACATTTGTAATATTCTGACATTTTGATGTATCTTTCAGCCCTAATTTATCAGAATTTAAAAAAAAATATTTTTTACTTTTTAATCTATATTTATGTATCTATATACACGTTCATTTATTTCTTAAGTAGCTGTGTAATAAGTGTGTTAATGTACAGCCGTTCAATCTTGCAAAAAGAAGTTGATCACCCTGTTTATTTTGCATTAAAACCAGACATAAAATATGCATGTTAGACCATGTCATTGCATCCAGATATGATAAATGTCCCATATTACAAAATATGGCTGAAAGGCTTGATTCATTTATACAGATCTAAATACAAAATTCATGAGGTCCTGGTCAGCATTTTTAGCAAAAGCCCCTTTGCCCAAAGTAACTCCCAGAAAACACCTTATCAGTTTTAATCATGTTTGAGACATAAATACAGAAAAATAACAAAACATCTAACAAACCCCTGTTTTTCCCTCCTTTTAGCTGGTACAAGCTGGTGGAAAAGAATGGTAAACAAGATAAAGACAGAGGTGAAGTTTTCTTGGATATCCAGTACATGCGAAATAACATGACAGCTAGCATGTTTGACCTCTCGATGACGGATAAGCCTCGGTCTGGCATCTCCAAGCTCAAAGACAAGATCCGCAAGAAAAAGAAAGACGGTTTCTCGGATTCTGCCTCTGCGGTCGTGTCCATGGCTGGATCGGACAGTGAGGGAGAAGGAGTGGACACTCCAGATTCTCCTAAGAAGAAATCAAAAATTAAATCTTTGTTCGGATCGAAGACAAACCTCCACAGGAACGTTTCCCAGTCCATGTCGACCCTGGGCACCTTGCCTGAGAAGAACAGCCCATTAAGCCTTAGCAGATCATCAGGCCTTAATGTGGACTCTCCTGATGGTAAGGTCAATGTTTATTTAGGTATTTAAGGGATCCAGGCTAACTTTTTACTTGGAGCATTGTAGCCCCTGACTGCAAATGTTTAAGAAAATTTAGGGGCACATCATTAAATCAGGCTGCATTGCAATTATTCATATTTTTGAAATTCTGATATTTTTCACCTAAATTTACTTTAAGTTAAAAGTTTGTTCTCACATTTTTTTCCCACAGTGAAGAAGAAATTTAAAATTCTGGGACACAAACGCAACGGCAGCACAGATAGCAAAGTATCTCTCGGCCCCTTTTCCCTACTGAGTCGCTCTAAACAAAACGTGTCCGAGCAAAATAACCTCTGTATCAACGGCAGCCACGTTTACGCGGAAGATCAAGATCCTAAATCCGGTTCTACCCTCAGTCTGAACAACTCTGAAAAAGGTTCGGTGGAGGATCTTCGCAAAAACCATCAAAGAAATATTTCAGACGTCTCTGCTGATTCATTAAAAGGTCTAAGCATCCCCTCCTACAAGCCTGAAGATTCACTTGTCCAACAGCGTCCTCTAGAGGACAGGAACCCCGGCTTGCAAATGCGCCGTCTGGAGGGGAACGAGGACAAAGCTAAGAAACCAGAAGGAAGATCCCTGCTGGAAGAGCAAGAAAAAAGGATACAGCTAGAACGAGAGAAACAGCAAGCAGAAGAGAAGAAACGCAAACTAGAAGAGCAGGAAAAGAAACGCAAAGAAGAGGAAGAGCTGCAGAGGAAGCGTCGCGAGGAAGAGGAGCAACGGCACCAGGAGGAGAACAGAGTGACTGATAGGCTCTCCTCTCTGTTTGGCATCGGTAAGAAGAAGGAGGAAAAGAAAGAGGAAGCGAGCACCCAAGAACCCAAACATTTGGATGCGCCATCCTCCATAAACCCATTTGAAGAAATTCCCCTCACTCCAGATAATCCTTCCTCTTTACCAGAAGAGAAATCAGCAGACCCCCGGATGGATGGCCGGATCATCCTTTCTCCAATGCCACCCGCTTTCTCCAACCGTACAGCTAAAGTGTCTGCGGTCAAGCCAAGGTAAGTGCTTACATGATGCTATTTCACCCATACATGAATAAACTTGTAGTGTTGCATTAGATAGATATTGGGTATATTAAAGAAGATTATATTTTAGTTAGTTATGCCTCTAGTTTTAAGTGTGGCTATTCAGGATAGATTAGAGGTTCATAGAGCTTAATTTGCTGAGGCACAATGGCGAACGGTAAGTCAAGCCACCCTCTCACAATGTTGGCATGTTGAATAAATCTGCCACCTGAGATCTGAAGAGAAACCCAGGCTGAAACTCTATCCCACTTACATCTTTGTCTGCTCTGGCGAATAACAGAGACTTAAAGGGGAACTCCTTTGTTCCTGGAAAGAGGTTTTGTGTAGATGGTCAGATATGAAATGAATCATGCCCTTGTGAGTGGCCGGGAGGGTTAGTGTGAGATCATTTCACTAAAACAACTCTCAAAGTTGGCGTATTTTAAGTTCCTATTCAGTATTTAATTTATAACTGGAAATAAACAATGTAAAAATGTATGTAAAAATGTAACATTAACAACACACACATTATTTCTATATATTTCTAGATCATAAGGTAAATAAGCACATTTGTTAAATTGGCCATGTTAACTTTATTATTACTTTATTATTTAAATCATATATTAAATAAGCACATTTTGTAAATTTGCCATGTTAACTTTAATATGATTGTGTAATCTCTCCTTTGTACTTGTGTAATGTGTATACAAACTTGTGTGTAGGGTTATAACGGTATGATTTTCCACGGTATGATAATCGTCTCAGAAACTTTCACGGTTTGCCGGTATTAAACACTCATTATTATTATAATCATTAGCTACAATGACCCTTAAATTAATAAAAAACAGATATGGGGTTTGGGTTGAACATATGGTTTATTATATCAAACTTTTTTTGAGGAAAAAATACACTTTTGAAAAAAATGAACTTTGATTCTTAATTTATTACTATTTTTAATTTTATTCTTTAAAATTTTGAAATACTCATTAAGTTTTCTCTGCTGTACATAAACGAGTGGAGTCTAGCGGTCACAAAAATGAAGTTGCATGTGCGCAGATTATTTTGTCCCAAAAACGTGGATAAGCAAATGTTTTGTGGCATGATAAACGTGAAAGTTAATATCATGGTATACCGCCATACCGTTACAACCCTAATTGATTGTGTGTGTGTGTGTGTGTGTGTGTGTGTGTGTGTGTGTGTGTGTGTGTGTGTGTGTGTGTGTGTGTGTGTGTGTGTGTACTGTACGCTGTCATTAAAACAAAAGTGCATACCAAATACTAAATAATTATAAAAATTTAAATATTTTTTTACTTTTCTCTATAATGTTTGTTTATATTACTCTATTTATTTATTTATTTATACAAATGTAATATTCAGATCTTTTATATTTTATAATATTATAATAGATATTGAATTAAAAGATCTAAATATTAACAAAATATATACATTTTATTTGTTTTTCTGAATGTCGTACAAGTACTACTGATAAAAACGAATAAATGGTTTTAAAGTAAAACATGCAAATTAAATTATTGTAGTATTCTTCGGGGGTACTTAAAGTAAACCATTTTCAAGTCAGATGTGTTCTGCTGACAAAAGAGTTTGAAAACTAACACAATTTGAATAATTTAAAGAAGTTTAAAATATACTAAAAATTGTCTGTTTTTACCTCCAGTATATTCCAGTGTATTGTTAAATTATGAGGTAGGTTTGTCTATAAAAAGGCGATGACATCATTCTTTCTCCTGAAGATAGTGGGGGTTCAAGTATCAGGGAGTTTTTTTATGGTGAAACCAGTGTGTTCTCACTGTAGTCTAGCTGTGATTCACAAGTTTGACAATTAAAATGATTTCTTCTGTGGTTTATAAATGAATTCATTAACACTGCTCTTTTCAGACCTACATTTTCTACCTACTGTTATCTTTCTCTCTAATTACCCTATTTGATTTACATTTTACTTTCGGCTAAAATTTTTCATTTTATCCGAAAGTCCAATGTGTTTTCATCACTGTTGATGGGAACCTATTCTAAATATGATCAATGATGTATGCTTGACTTACTCATGTTATTCAATGTTTGTTTCAGCATGATATCATTACCATTCATGCTTAACATAGACATTACAGCATTGCTTGATTTGCATTTCGTAATGACTGCTTGTTTCTGCGTAACTTACTTGACTTGTTTAGCTGAAGGCATATGATTGGCTAGTAGAGGAGATAATGTGGACTGGATTGTCAGGTAGAGATTCTCTGGTATGGAGAGAAACAAGTTGTGGAAAGATCATGTGAGTGTGTGATCTTACAGACAGTGACTGAGAAACATTGTCTGAGCTTAAGAGTTTAAAGGATTTTTGTGTACTGGAATTTTAGATTTTTCTTTTTTATGGTGGATTACTAAAATGGTGAGTTACAAATTTTCCAAAGACTGAAGATAGTAAGAGACAAAAATACATTTTAGCTCTGTTTGTTGTTTGTCTACGTGCGAAACCTAGATTTGAGCGCATGGTAGCTGTTTGGCTAACTAGGGTTGGTGTAGGAATTTGAATATACATGTTGAAAGGAATAACCATTATTTTTGGATGTCTCTGTATAGATTTTGTTAGCTAGGATTTTTTATTCGTATTTGCAGCTCAAAATTACAATAGAATTAAATAAGAAAATATTGATAAACGTGTGGATCGTAATGGTTTCTTTCCTATACGGTATCGATTCTCGTGGAAAAACAGCTGCAATATCAATATTTTTATATAAGAATCATACAAGATTCACAGCATTTGTCCCGTTTGGAGTTTACATCCAGACCAGTAGATAAAATTTTTCCTATCTCTGAACTTAAACAGTGACTATAAGTACAGCTGTCCTTAAATTGTATCTTATAATATTCCCAAAATAGGAAATATCCCAATATATTGTCTAGCTTTACAGTAGCACAATGCAACGCAACAAATTGCATCCCAATCCCTGTATCATGATTCGTATCATATTGCGAGATACAGTTTCAACCTAACTTTCTTGGAGTTGATGAATAAGATAAAATTACATGAAAATATTTTTCCATTATTGCTGACTTTTTTTTTGATTATGGTGTTTGAGCTGTGATAATGGATAGTACCGAACGAATAATAAAAGACCAATGTTAAAATGCTCCCTGTATCTATTTGATTATGTGTTAGATGAAAGTTTTACAATTTACAATGTTTTCATTCTTTGGCAGATTGGCTGCAAGTGTGCTGCCTGACACTGATAATAGCCAATCCCACTTTTCCCCAAACGCTTCCACCCTTTCCCCATCCCTCCCTAAAGTGTCTATTGGTATGTTTTCTGACCTTCATCCTTCTCTGGCACCACCTAAACCTCCAAGAAGTTTCAGCGAGTCTCCTAGAAACAGCATGGAAGACCTCTCAGGAATTGACTATGCAAAAAAACGAAGAGCTCCCGTACCCCCTGGTTATCCTACAGCTTCCTCCAAGACTGAAAGTTACAATGTTGATAATGGAATTGACTATGCAAAAAAGCGAATGGCTCCCTTACCCCCTGGAGGACAAGTGATTACCCATAACCCCAAAGACAGCCAGAAGCCTTCTATTCCACTTCCAGACTATGACATCCTCTACCCTAAGAAGAGGCATGGAGTGGTTAGTCAAACACGATGGGACCATGTTATTGCTGAGGTAAACCAGAGAAACTGGGATTTTTCCGAAGAAATTAATGTAGATGGGCCTGAGCCTGTGTCGTATAAGCCTGTGGTCTTAAAGGACAGAACCTCGGCAAGCCTTAACCAGCAGCAAAAAAATCCAGAGGCACCTCACCCTGCCACCTCAAAGCACAAGGAACCGCTCACCCCACCCAAACCAGCTTTGTCTGCTTCATCAAACGGCCAATATCCATCGGTTCAGAGTCGATATGTACCTCACGGAACAGAAAGAAAAGCTCAGACTACTGAGGACTTTAGCCGGCAGCCTCCCCTTGCAAAAGAGATGCCAACCCCAGCTGCTAGATCCCTAAATTCAAAGGCTGATAGGGATTCAGTTGCCGACAATGTTACTAAAGAGATGCCTGTAGTCAAACCCAGACAACGTTCAGTAATCATGGACCCAGTCGGACAAGATCAACCAGACAAGCAGGTTTTGACTCATCCTGTGACTTCAGAAAGCAAGCAACACAGTGACATCACAATAAGTGCACCTACAAAGAATGGAGCTGCCCACAGGGAACGTTTCAATATGGAGGCATTAGATGAAGCCGACAGCTCCAAGATTCAGGGAGTTATTCGTTCTAATAAGGATAACACATCGGCAAACAAAAAGACCACTGATCCATTCACAAAGATTTCTGAGAACACGGCAGCAAAGTTAGAGAACAAGTCAACAAGCTTCACCGAGCAAGCCAGGGAAACGTTCCAAAGAAATTTTTCATTCAAAAAAAAGAATTCGTTTCGCAAATACCCAACTTCAAAAGTAAATGAGAAAATTGCCCTGGGCCGAACGGTGTCTCAGTCCTCAAATGATACCGATGATGTTGAACTGACTGTGACTAGTGTTGGGCCACCAAGCCTAACTGAACCCACTCTTGAAACATTTGACCCCTCTGTAGCTGGTTTGTCTGGGGGCAAGAACGCACTTCGTGCTTGGGTCTCGCCATCAGAGGCGCAATCAAATTCAAATTCAAGAAGGTGAGAATAGTACTACCAAACCCATCTCAACCCCACATACTAACTACCCCCCTCCCACCGTCCTTAACCCTTCAATTTTCAAATCGGCTGCTTTTTACCCTGAAACTACCTCAATCACTATCTGGCCTTAAGTAGATTGAAGGGTATGTTTGTTCAATCAATTGCCGGCGGCTGTTTTTATGGTATTCTCTGTGTTGGGGTTGTAACCTTGGATTTTGCTGTATATTGCTGCTAATTACATTTGGTTTGCATTAGTGGCTCAGAGGTTCATTCTTTTGGGAGTTGTTTACAACAAGTATTTGTTCTAGTATATTATGGTAAATTAAAAGTGAGCTAAACTGGTTTTTCTTAGAAGAAGTGTGTTGAAGGCTAAAAATATTAAAGCCAGAGGTTGACATGAACTGCACGTGCATGGTGTGACGTGGCTTGCATGGTGTGGCATGAATGTTCTTTTTAAAGGTCATGCAGGCTTATTGCATTGTGTTTTATTGTGCATGAATGTAATGCAAAGATTCTCAGATTTTTCTTTCTTATTCATTCTCTGTGTGCTTTAATAATTTGGTGGGGGGATTAACAATGTTTGGGTGTTTTTGGAGTGGACAACTAACAAAAATTCTGCTTGCCGTATACAACACTTTGTTGTTTGAAATACTCTACAGTAGCAGGCAAAATATCTTAAATTATCTTTTATGTGGCTACATTGTGATGATACAGTAATCTGTAAATACCTTTACTTGACACTTTAATAAGTACACCTTGCTAGTAGCTTTGCTAGTAATTTTTTTAAAGGTGCATTGTGGCATGTTTAGTGGCATTTAGCGGTGAGACAGTGAATTGAAACCAATGTCTCAGTCCACAGCTCACCCCCCCCCCAAATGCATAATGAAGCTACGATAGCCGCCACAGGACAAACATGTCCTCGTCTGAGACCGCGTAGTGACAAAACAAACCCATTCAAACAGTTTGTCCATTTAGGGCTACTTGTTTAAAAGTGCAATGTGGGACTTTTCGTGACATTTAGTGGTGAGATGATGAATTGCAACCAATGGCTCAGTCCACAGCTCGCCCCCCTTTCTAAACGCATGTAAAGCTACAATAGCCGCCACTGGACAAACATGTAATCTTCTTAAACAACGTAGTGACAAAACGCTCTCTATAGCGGTTTGTCCAATAAGGGCTACTGTAGGAACATGGCGGTGACTTCTATGTAAGGGGACCCGTGGTGTATGTAGATAAAATTGCTCATTCCAAAGTAATAAAACAATACAGTTCATTTTGTAAGGCCTATATATTGCATTTCTGTCAAGAGATCCTTCTAATAGTCCCACATTGCACCTTCAAAAGATAGAAGATGAATTCATATGTGGCCATAAAGTCATGGTCAGTCCTCAAAATGCACTTTTTTGAGTTACTGTTTTCTTTCTATCAGTTTGAACCAGTACGGCCATTTTCCTCTGACCTCTGCCATCAACAAGGCATTTTTACTCACAGAAATGTGGCACACTGGGTACTTTTAGTACCGTTCTCTGTAAACATAAACAGTGGTTGTGTGTGACTAAACTCAAAACAAAAAATTTGGGGAAAATGCATCTGTTTCATATGTTTATAGCATGTTTGTAATATTTAGCTTGAACTTTAGCAGATCCTTTTTGATCATTCCTGGATTCCTCAATTCACTGGTTGGTTGAATGTTTCACATTTTAGTGTGACAGGTCAGCTCAGTATTATATACACAAAAAAATGTACATACTCTTCACAGTTCTGCTTTAATGCTATCAAATGAGTATAGTATAGTGTGTAGTAGTAGTACACCATTCCGAAAATACCCAGTGTCTGAAAGCTAAAACAATGAGGGAAAATCAAAGGGGCTTACTTTTGACTTTGCAGTGCTTTTCTAAGGATTTATTGGCATTTAGGTGCATTGTCATGTATTTTTTATTTTTATATTTTTGCATTATGGTATAATCTCATGAAAGTCCGATTTCCTTCTTAGGCCTCACCCAGTAAAACCATTGAGTGCCACAGAGAGCCAGTCCAGCAGTCCTCTTACTGTGGGGAAAGATCTGAAGTCCCTCACCATCAGGGAAATGGCTGAGAAGTCAAAGGTACAGTTCTTTACAGAAAGACTCAAAGATCATTCATCACATTGATAATGATATATTATTAAAGGGATAGTTCGGCCAAAAACGATATTAAACCCATGATTTACTCACCCCCAAGCTGTTAGAGTTGCATATGTCCATCGTTTTTCAGACAAACACATTTTCGGATATTTTAGAAAATGTTTTAGATCTTTCAGTTGATTAAATGTAATGTTACGGGGTCCACGACCTTCAAGTCCAAAAAAAGTGCGTCCATCCTTCACAAATTAAATCTAAACAGCTCCAGGATGATAAACAAAGGTCTTCTGAGGGTAAACCGCACAGTGTTGTTGTAGAAATATCCATATTTAAAACTTTATTAACGTAAATAAATACCTTCTGGTGGCGCCGCCATCTTAGTCGCGTCCGCATTCAGGATGAGAGCTTACACAGCCTACGGAGGCTTCTCTGCTGCTGCTCTGTGCCCCCGCCCTCCGAATTTGTCATCCGTCACTAAGAAAAGTGCGTACACTACGCTAATACTCTCTCCTGAATGCGGACGCGACTAAGATGGCGGCGCTACCGGAAGGTATTTATTTACGTTAATAAAGTTTTAAATATGGATATTTCTACAACAACACCGCGCGGATTACCCTCAGAAGACCTTTGTTTATCATCCTGGAGCCGTTTGGATTTAATTTGTGAAGGATGGACGCACTTTTTTTGGACTTGAAGGTCATGGACTATGGGTGGACCCCGTAACATTACATTTAATCAACTGAAAGATCTAAAACATTTTCTAAAATATCCGAAAATGTGTTTGTCTGAAAAACGATGGACACATGCAACTCCGACAGCTTGGGGGTGAGTAAATTATGGGTTTAATATCATTTTTGGCCGAACTATCCCTTTAACACTGCCAGTCAACTTTGGACACAACTATTCCTTCTTTATGATTGTCCTAAAATGTGGAAAAATGAATTGTAAAAAGTATGCAGAAGTCTTATAATCAGGGTTCTAAATTAACTTTTTTGATCACCAGCCAATGTGGCTGGTAACTTTCTAAAGTTACCAGCCAATCAGCATTTCCACTGGCCAAATTTTTTCCGGTGAAAAAGAGAAATTATGAATGCATTTGATAATTTTATTAACATTGTTAGTATGAAAAACACACATAAAGTGAGGCTTCTCCAAGCAAGGCTCTCTTCAATACGACCTGTCTTGGCAGTTTTAATTAACTTTAGACTCTCTGATGACTTTGGGCACTCTCATGGTCCTTTAGCCCTACTGCCTCAACTTTAAAATTATTTGTTCCCACCACAAATTGTTTGTTTCGTTTTTTTTCTTTCACGTATACATGCATATTTTCAACATTATACAATGATAGCAATGATTAATAACTTATTTTTACAAGAATATTTGTACAATATTTTAAGAAACCAGTCATTTTATGACTGCTATACTAAAATAATCTCAGTCATAGTTACTGCTAACTGTTTATGTATGTCCTAGTTAAACATTAGTAAACTAAATATTAATTTCATACATGTGTTGATTTTCTCAGCAACAATGCAATTCTATAGACTTGACAAGAGGTTCTCCTGAAATGTTTTCCTCTAATGTTTGAGACCTGACAGGGTGTGAGGATGTAGTTTTCTCTTACCTCCCTTAGTCTCATCATCTTTCCTTTCTGCTTCCCTTTCCCTGCTTTGCAAAAAAACATTTCTGACGTCCACAGAAGCCAATAGTAATCGAGTCAAAATAAGATTAACATTATAATTTAGAAACTTTAGTTTCGTCATGTTTTTATAAGCTAACATAATCGCGTGACGTTGAATGCGGTTGTGCGTGGATAAACGCAATGACGCGCCGACATGGCTTTGTGCGTGTATGCATCAGTGCGCCTGCTGCATCGCTTATTCGCTTTTACAAGCGCATATAGATCCGTTTTTGCCGCTATTATCTTTGTAAAGGAATACACTAGTTAATTGTTAAAATCGTAACTTGAGATTTACACCGGGGCACAACAGATTTAGACTATGGCATGTGCCGCCTTCCTTGTGCGTTCTTGTGGATGCGCTCCGTTCATTTCCATGGTTTCTCGCGCTGGTTTCACTGCAAACTGCGCGCAGCCAATGGGTGTATGAAACATCATCACGTAGCATTACGGTACAGTGTTCATGGGAAATGTAGGAAGTACTGCCAGAGGAATAAATGTCCGAGAACAGAGCATTATGTATCATGCATGCAATGCCTCATGTATCACCGGCCAAACTGGCTAGTAAGTTTTTATGAACACCCGCCAAAATTAATTTTAACCCGCATTTGGCGGGTTGGCGGGTGTTAATTTAGAACCCTGCTTATAATATGGGATGGGAACTGTGATGAATGACCTCAAATACTGTAAATCATTATTATAAAGGAAAGTAAGAAGATTACTTGCCTAATAGCTCATTTATGTTCATTTCAAACCCTAAATAAGATAAATTGCAGATTTAGCATTTACAGAATAAGCATTTTAGACTTATCAGTTATATCAAGTATTGTTTTTAAACTCTTCTTTAAATGTGTATCATTAACCATTTTTTAATTCATAAATGCATTTGCAGAACACAGACGGCGCTCCATACACTCAACTCACACAGGAAGAGCTGATCACACTGGTGGTGAAACAACAGGACGAGCTCTCCAAGAAAGACGTGAAGATCAGCGAGCTGGAGGAATACATTGATAACCTGCTGGTCCGTGTCATTGACGAGAATCCCAGCATCTTGCTTTCACTTCAATCCAAGTGTTAGGGTTCAAATCGAGCATCTGTCTTCCCCATGACCATTCATAACACTGGGACACTTTAATATTGTGCAATTTCAGTCTGAATGTGTTTCGCATCTCTTAAGCTTTTTATCTGAGTATTGAATTTGACGCTGATATCATAACTAATAACTTGACATCAGGTCCAACAGTAAATGACATGATGCAGGAGAGTAGTTATTATATAGGGTGTTTTTGTTTTGTTCTGGTACGAACTTTCTCTAAATTTTCCCAGCAACAAAAGCAGCCTATTGATTGAATGAAGTTTGACTATGCAGAGTTATCTATCCCTTTAGGCAAACAGAGGGCTTCTCAATGCATTATTTATTTGTATAGAGTCTTAAGCTTGTTTTTGAAGACCTTGTGCCTGGCTTGCATTAGTAGTGAAGATGATGCCTTAAATCTGTCAGGACTGGAGGTTAAGTTTAAGGGCAGGGAACAATCCTTATACTGTGTACGGTGATGCGATGTACATTTTGACTGTTAGCCCTTTATACTTAAACTGTGTGATTTATTTATGAAGGATTATTCTTTTTATATGGAAGTGATTATTATCTGAAATACTCTTGAATTACTTCTGTAGAAATGTTTTTAGCAGAATTATATTTTCTTGCCTATAGTGTATGTAGGCCTACATTTCTGCTTTGTTTTTACACTGGAGGTATAAAGATACTTGGTCAATATTGCATTGCATAGTAGTCAAATTTGTTTTTTGTAGTTTTGCTCATTTTCACAAATCAGAATTTACCAGCCTGATGGGAATTCGTAATTACTTTGAGGCGGCTAATTCGTAAGAATTCTACAATGTTAATTTTATAACAACGTAAGATTATTAGAATAAAGCAATATTGAAGCCCCACCCCTAAACCCAAAGTCAATGGGCGAACGCAGATCATGCAAATTCATATGAATTCGCTATCACATACTTTAAATAGTTACAAATGCCATGAGATTGAATTCTGATCTGATCTGGCAGTCAGCTGTTAAATCAGTCACTATAATACAATATCATATTTTAATCTAATACAGTTTGTATTATATAGCGATATTGACCAGGTATCAATTAAAGACAGTCTTAATCTTTAAGCAGGGGGCTTTATAGTGTGACATACAGCAATAACTTTTGTTTTTTTCCTGAATTGCTGGTAATTTGGTACTTGCACAGCATGATCTTGTTGTGTGGTGTATGTAACATTTAGCCTGTGTACAGTACAGTAGTTGACAAAAGCACAAAACATACCCCTATTTTTTTATGTTTTCCTGTTTGTAATATTTATTGTAATTGGTGATCAGACAAATTTGCCACTTTATGGTTAGAAAAACACAATCAAACCCAACAAGACAGACAGCAATAATTCATTACTGATATTTTTTATTATTTTGGCTCTAAAGCTGTACATGTTATGTGTTTTATATTCATGTTCATTTAAGTAGTCATGAGACTTCATATTCAAAAGCTTCCAGTGTGACTCATTTATGACTTTAAATGAGTTTATTGATACTGTAGCATGTTGACTGTTAACAGCTCTATATAACATGAGCCAAACACTGTCTGAATTAAAATTAAAAGCCTTAAAAAGAAAAACATAAGTTTTGTAGACCTGTGCCTTGTTTTCAATAATGTTTCACTTGAAGTCTTTCAATGCGAGTAAACACAAATCTACTGTTTTGTTCTTTTATTTTAATAATCAAAATAACCTTGATTATGCCTCCATAAACTAAATAAAAATCTTAACTTATGTGTTGGTCTTGTAAATTATTCTTGTGGAATTTGAAATGCTTGGTATGCACTGTACACAAGGGGGGGCCGCACGCCGAAAAAGTTTAAGAACCACTGCGTTAAACGATGGCCTAGGCCTATGAAATATAACTATTTTTAACACACATGCTTGACTAAAAACATTACTGGTGTGCATTTTAAGATATGTCAGTGGAAGTTGTTTTCAGCTTGGACAACTCTTACATTTATTTTAGTCTAGGACTAGTCTAATCCCTGTCCGGGAAACCGCCCCTAAAAAGCGCGCTTACACCTCAATTTCAGACGTGAGATCTATAAATCGCAAATGAGTTTGAAATTGTGTACAACGGAACAAATTTCCGCCTTTAAACGACCCTTACGAAAATTAACACTGTCTTGTTCTTTGTTTTGCTATAAAGATGTTGCACGGGACGTGCAGTTTGAAATAAGGAGACGTACAGCGAGTACCGAATAAACTTGGAACTTTACAGATAACCGTGCAGCAGTATTTACATGTGACATACGACTGCCGCCAAGCGACCAGTCTCCCCACCACTTCCGTCATGCCGTAAATCAGTGTCGTAAATATTCAGTTCTTACATGAATATTACATCCCCTTTCTTTTAATAAAAACAAAGAAAACATTATTCATATAAATTATATGCAGCATACATACTCCAAACATTACTATAACATAAACACAGAGTTTGCTGCATTTCACGAAACATCTCAACATTTCTGACACTTCATGTATCACATTATGCAACTGAATTGAACATTCAACATGTCTGAACAAAATGTCTGCAATTTTTTTTCTTTAGACAGCTCATACCAGATCTTAGGTTCCTTTTCTCATAGGGGCAGCGATCCGCCTACACCCCAGACGAATCACAAATCACAAGTCAAGAATTGCTCTAGGTCGTACTGCTCGACCTGATCTGGTATGATATTGTATGGGCTGGATTTTATTGTGTTGATACTTCAGGGCATACCTGAGGTATAGATGAGGCTTCGCTGTCTTGCTTTTCCTTTATGTTTGCAGAAACGACAGTGTTCTCCACAGGCTCTGTGGAGGCTTTTGTGTGGAGGAGATGACGACGGTTTCTGCGATACATCCGACCGTCCGGGGTACAAACATGGTAGGATCTTTGAGAATTGGCAGGGTGGACAACAACAGCTGGCCTCCATAGGCCATGCTCCTGCATGCGAACAGACTGTCCAGTGTAAAGCTGTGATAGTGGACGAGTCGAACGATCATAGTACTTCTTCTGACGCCGCCGCTGTTCCACTCTTCTGGAGCGTGCCTCTGTGAAACTGACGGTTTTAGGCAGAAGCTGCTTGTTGGTGTTTGGCAGAATGGAACGCAGCCTGCGACTCATGAGGAGCTGGGCAGGCGATTTGAAGTTGTCGACAGGTGTGTTCCTATATTCCAGTAAACTAATATAGGGATCTCTCCGGTCCATCCTGGCTTTTGTCAGGATTGATTTTGCGATCTGCACAGTCTTCTCAGCCAAGCCATTACTCTGGGGGTAATGGGGACTGGTGGTGGTGTGTGTGAAACCCCATGTCTTGGCAAAGTCCTCAAAGTCCTTGCCTCGAAATTGTGGACCGTTGTCGGAGACGACTTTCTCTGGAATGCCGTGTCTCGCGAAAATGGCTTTGAGTTTGCTGATGACGGTAGCGGCTGTTGTGGTGTGAAGTTTGTCCAGTTCGAAAAAACGGCTATAATAGTCTACTGTAACCATGTATTCCTCGTTGTTCCAGGTAAGGAGGTCTGAGGCTATCACCTGCCATGGTCTGGTTGGTATCTCGTGAGAAATCATGGGCTCCTTAGTGTTTGAGCAATGTCGCTCCAGGCAAGTATCACATCTCTCAATCATGGGCTCTATCTGTTTGCACATTCCTGGCCAGAATAACACATCTCGTGCTCTTTGCTTTGATTTTTCTATGCCCATGTGACCGATGTGAATGCGTGTGAGCATGTCTTCTCTAAGTGTTGTGGGTATGACTATCTTCTCACCTTTAAGAATGATTCCGTTTGTCAGTGACAGTTCATCTCGAAAATTCCAGAAGTCACTGATGTCTGCGGGGCATTTTCTCCTTTCCCCAGCCCATCCATCCAGAATCGCTGGACAAGCTGGTTGTCTGACTCAGTCTCAGCACGGATCTGTAGGAGCTTTTCATCACTGACAGGTAAGCTTTTGTAAACCATGTGAACTTGCATGTCCATTCCTTCACTCAGATTGTCGTGCTCTGTCTCGATGAACTTCCTGGAGAGAGTGTCCGCCACCGGAATCTCCTTTCCTGGCCGGTGTGTGATGGTGATATCGTACTTCTGGAGCTGTAAGATCATTCTTTGGAGTCGCGGCGGAGCTGCAGCTAGTGGTTTTTTCATCACTGATTCAAGTGGCTTGTGATCAGACTCCACTATGACATTTCGGCCATATACGTACTGATGAAAGCGCTTACAGCCGAATAAGACCGCATAGAGCTCCTTCTCTATTTGAGCATAGCTAACTTCACATTCAGTCAGTGACCTTGACGCATAGCTGAGTGGCTTCCCGTCCTGCAGCAGAACTGCACCGAGACCGTATTTCGATGCGTCCACTTGAAGGTGCAGATCTTTCTGTGGGTCATAATATGCAAGAACTGGTCCCGGTTCCGTAGTTATGAGATCTTTCATTTTTTGGAATTCTGCATCGTGCTGGGAATCCCATATGAACTCGCTGGACTGTTTCAGGAGCTGCCGAAGTGGTGCATTAATGTCCGATAAGCAGGGTGCAAACTTGGACAGGTAATTTACCATTCCCAGGACTGTTTCGAGTTCCGCTTTGCTCTTTGGTGGCTCCATGTGCTTGATCGCGGAGACCTTTTCAGGGTCTGGCTTGACTCCTTCAGCAGATAAGCAGTGACCGAAATAGCGAACTTCAATAGCACTCACAATACTTTTCTCAGGGTTGAGCTTTACGCCTTTCTCGCGAGACCTTTGCAACATTGCGTGTAGATTGTCGTCATGCTCCTTTTTTCTTCCGTAAACCAGAATATCATCGACGATCGCAACAACACCACTTAGACCTTCATATGTCTCGTCGATTTTGCGCTGAAATTCATCCTGAGCTGAAATTATGCCAAACGGAAGACGCCGAAATCTGTATCGTCCAAATACAGTGTTGAATGTCGTCAACTTGGAAGACTCCTCTGTTAGTTTTATTGCCCAGTACCCTGAACGGGCATCTAAAACACTGAAGTGTTTTGCACCAGTTAGCTTGGGCGTGATGTCTTCTATTGTTGGCAAGGGGTAGTGCGGACGCTTAATGGCTTTATTGAGGTCGCGGGGATCCAAGCATATTCTGAGTTTGCCGGTTCTCGGTTTTTCCACGACCACAAGTGCATTTACCCAGTCAGTGGGCTCTGTTACCTTGACGATGACTCCTTGTTTTTCCATACTTTGCAGCTCTTCTTTCAGGCGGCCACGTAGAGCCAGAGGTATCCTTCTCGGTGGATAAACGACTGGAGTTGCATCGGGTTTTAGGTGAATTGTGCACTCCCCTGGAAATAATCCAATGCCATCGAATACATCTGCATATTCCTCCATGATAGACTTTTCTTCCGTTGGTGCATTCACTGAGTGCACTAGCTTAATTAAGTCCAGGTCCAGACATGCTTTTAGACCTAACACAGGCGGTGCTTGCGTGCTGACTATGTAAAAGTTCATCAGTGTTTCTCTGTCTTTGTATCTGCACGATAACGTACATGTCCCTTTAACTGTGAGCATTTGACCACCATATCCAGTGAGGCGATGTTTTGAAGGTGTGAGCTTGCACTGGGCTTGCAGCTTATTAAATGTGTGTAGTGGAATGACATTTACCTGTGCTCCAGTGTCCAATTTGAAGCTAACTTCAGTTTTTTCATTTCCAAGCTGTATGTCTGCAAACACTTGTTCCGTGTCACATGACTTTTTCAAAACCGCGTCCACGAAAAACTCTGATTGTGTGTCTTCCTCATCACACAAAGCCTCTTTGCCCACTGCATGAACGTTCCTTTTGAAAGCAGAGCGACACACTTTAGCGAAGTGGTTGCGCTTCCCGCATTTGGCACATTGTTTACCTTTTGCAGGGCATTTATATGAAGCACTATGAGCTTGGTTGCCACAGTAACCACAAGTTTTGTCGCGCTCCCCAACATCATTGGTGCTCCGATGCAAGGCTTTTACTGTTCGCTTATGTGACTCTTTCCGTGTGTTGACTGCGTGCACTACTTGATCGTGCGGGCTGTTTGCAAACGTTTTGAGCTGAGCTTGTGCAATTTCGTGTGATCTGGCTATATCCATGGCCTTGTCTAGCGTCAACTCAGAGCCGACGCTCAGCAGCTTCTCTCGCACTCGCGGAGAGTGAATGCCAAACACGATGCGATCTCTGACCATTTCCTCGCTGTCTGCATAAGCACAATCTTTCACTAACAGCCTTAGCTCAGTCAAGAATTGCTCAAAAGTTTCAGTGGCTCCTTGAATTCGCTCGTGAAATTTATATCTGGCGAAAATTGTGTTCGTTTTGGGCATCACATACGCTTCGTACTTGTCGTAATATGTTTGCAGTACCTTTGCTTCCTCTGTTGTCAGCGTCCAAGTGTTGAAGATATCTCTTCCGTTCTCTCCTATCCACAGGAGCAAATAACTGCATTTTTCGTCTTCACCCCGTTTCTTTAACCGGCCATGCATCTGGTAAGTTAGACGATTCCCAATTCATGTGCGGCGATGGTACTCCTGCAAAATCCTTTTTTTTTTATTTTTCTTCTGACACCATGTCTTGTTCTTTTTTTTGCTATAAAGATGTTGCACGGGACGTTCAGTTTGAAATAAGGAGACGTACAGCGAGTACCGAATAAACTTGGAGCTTTACTGATAACCGTGCAGCAGTATTTACATGTGACATACGACTGCCGCCAAGCGACCAGTCTCCCCACCACTTCAGTCATGCCGTAAATCAGTGTCGTAAATATTCAGTTCTTACATGAATATTACAAACACTTTCTTTTAAACTTAATTAAAACTATGGTTTTACTACACTAACCATGTTTTTTTGGTTTTAACTGTAGTAAAACCATGGTAACCACAAAATAAGCATGGTTTTAACAACTCTGGTTTTCAAAAACCATAGTTAAACCATGGTTAGTTTAGTAAAAGCATTGTTTTGCTAATAGTAATCAATATACAAAAAAACTATGGTTACTACACTTATACCACAATAAAACCCTGGTTAATTTTCGTAAGGGGATGCCTAATGTCATTGGGATATAATTGAGCACTTGTCAATGTTTAAAGTACATTGCTAAAAACATTTTTTCGTGTATTTAGTATAATGTGTTCGCGTGGTTAATGGTTAAAAAACATTATTTTCAACATACCGTGCATGTTTGTAGCTCCAGATAGAATGCTTTCCTCAACAGGGCACAGACATTTTGAGGGGCAGTGGCCCAAACCAAAAAGGGGGCACTGGGGGAGGGCACAATTTATATGGTTTTAACAATATGATGTGTTATAGATTAGTATCAGAAAAAGAGAAGTGATTATAATGGAAAATATATTTAATAACAAGAATTAAAGTGTGACAAAACTGCTTAATATTCTATATGATTTACGTGCTGAAGCTTTGAATCCATGTTTACAATTTTGATAAGCTTTTGCAGCCTTCCTTTGCAGTCTTCTTTTTTTTGTGAAAACATTGTTTTTTATTTTTTTTTTGTCTACAAAGTGTGCCAACAACAGCAAATTTGGTGTTATTTATATTAGACAATCCATGTAATTCTAAGAATGTTTACTTGCTAAGTTGTTAGCACTTTTAGAAGACCAAGAGCAAATCATTACCCACAGAAATACAAAAACATACCATACGAAAGCCAAGAGAGGTCATCCACATTTTTATTTTTGCTGCTTGTTTTCTCATGATCTCGACTTTCTTGTTATCCTGACATGATAATCCAAATGCCATAATGTAATTTCCTGTCCATAATATTCGTTTATTTTGAAGTGGACTGCTGATGCATATATGAGTTGGGTTACCACGCGTAGCTCATTGTCGATAGACTTAATAAATAAATAAAGTTTCATGTTCGTGAATTTAGGGACCATCTCTAAAGGAACAATGTACACGTTTCTATTTTCAATAGTATTTAACAGTTTATTTGAATAAAAATAAAAAATCTAAAAAAGTGTGCATAGTTGACAACCACATGAACACTTTAGAGTTGGTTTTGTGACTGTTTGTTGACTTTAAGTAACTCCATTTTAATGCTGTTTAAGTAGAAACGTATATGGAGATACTTTATAGACGGTCCCTAAATTCACAGCGCTATCAAATGGTCAATTATTGGCAAATCTGTTTCATCTTGAGCGAATCCCCGATCCAAGTAAAATCTAATTTGTTCATTCATACTAATTTAGCTAAATATGCTTTTGCTGTCTAAAAATTATGTTCTTTTGTAAGCTTTAATCACATCACAAGAATACAACTGTTATCTCGAGATAAGGAGAAAATTAAGTCGTGATCACGAGAAAACAACCAAGCAAAAATAAATATAGTACACGACCTCTCTCGGCTTCAAACTACCAAATTACTAATTAAGCAGCTTAACAACTGAGGTAATGTAATGAATCTACCTGTTAATACAACAAACTGTCGTCTCCGCCCTTCAAAGAGTGTGTGAGAGATGCTGCGTAACGGGCGGGAAATCACGAAGTGGATTACCAGAAAAGGTGGATCTTTAGACGAGCGGTAACAGAACACTTTGACCCGGGTTGGCGGTTGGTGAGAGGGGCACCTCAGCTGATTAGGGCAGAGGGGCAGTTGCTCTAGCCACCGGGCCACCCCCTGTGCACTGCCCTGTTCCTCAAACTCTCTGATTTTGTAAAAAGCTCATCGATCTGAAAAGCTCTGTGTCCCTGATTGGCCAGCTAATTGGTATGTTGTGATTGGCCTGAATACCTCTGACATCAGCCGGAAATGTGACGCTACTTACAATGTTTGAAAGATTCTGTCATAATACAATGCTGACAGGAGTTAACTTACAGGCTGTGAGTCAGAAGTGGGAGAAATTATGATAATGTCGGTCTTTGCCCAGAAAGTAACCTGATGCCTACTTTATCCACATCAAAGTTTTATAAATATGCACACTTTACGATCAAATCTGTGTGAACGCACACTTTATAAATGAGCCTATAAACGTTACAACTTTTATTGTGACAATATGCCCCAACAGTGAGCAAAGGATTCTTAATAATAAAAATCAAAACAAAATTACAAAAAAATGGAACTATGTTTGCAACCCATGATGAATTTAGTGCAACTGACTGTCCGTAATAGATATGGAGAATGGGATTGAGCATAATGTTAAAGACTGAAATGCACACAGTAGTCCAGTAGATGGCAGAATGATACAGTACAAGTGTCGTGTATTGCAGTCGAGCAGCGCAAGATGATCAAAATATTGTGATATTTCATTATATCATTAAATGTGCACAATACATTCAAATTATAGACTTACTTCTGTTAATTTCTTTAAAAAATGCCACCCCCTACAGCTAACAAAATGTAAGATAATTATGTCGCCCTGCTGATGTAAAGGTTATGCACTGAATATTGAGCTGATTATCATGAGTGTTACATTATCAGCGGATACAAATTCAATCAGAGAAGTGAGAAAAAGCAGGAAAAGACAGCCTGGCAGCTTCTGCATAACATACTGCACTGAGAAAAAAGCATGAGAGCACATATTAAAGGTCCCGTTCTTCCTGATCTCATTTTTTCAAACTTTAGTTAGTGTGTAATGTTGCTGTTTGAGCATAAATAATACCTGCAAAATGATAAAGCTCAAAGTTCACTGCCAGGCGATATATTTTCTTTAACAGAATTCCCCTTTTAATGCATGCAGCAAACAGCCAGTTTGGACTACAGCCCTCTACTTCTCAGTTGAATGACGTCAAAATAAGAGGTTTTGACTAAACTCCGCCCACATGAATACGTCAGTCGCCATCTTTGGCTCAAACGGCTCTGTTAAGCTAAGCTGCTGTCAATCACAATTCACAAAACAAGCTACACGTTACGTATTTCTGAAGGAGGGACTTCATAGAACAAGGTAGACATCAGCATGTTTTAGGACAGTGAAAACAGCGCTATAGATCTAAAGTCAATTGTGTGAAAAATAATGCGTTTTTTACACGTAAAACATGAACAAATGTTATATTGCGCACTGTATACACAATCAAAGCTTCAAAAACACGGAAAGAACAGAACCTTTAAAGGTGCCAACGAATGCATTGATACAATATATTGTAGAAGGTTTGTGACTTTATTAAGTGCAAATATGATTCAGAGACAGATTTGCATGTCCATTTACATCCCAAGGATTTGCCTTTAGAATTAAATGGTCTATTATTACCTTATTTGTAAGGGTCATGAATAATAATGTTGAGCTCTGCTCTGATTGGCTGTTTCACAGAGCAGTTCGGTATAGAGACAGAGCGCCGATATGCAAATTTTAAAACCACGCCCACCGGGGGGGAAAACAATCCAACCGTCTCCATTGACTTTGTATTGCGAGAAGCCGCCTCCTTGTCATTTCTGGCTTGTAACAAAAAACAGAATAATGCCTAAAAGCTGCTGTGTGACAATATGTAAAGCTAACAAGCCAAAGAACCCAGAAATAAGTTTTTATAAGCTGTCGAGCCGTAAAACCCAGCTTTTAAGGAGAATAAAGTGGATCGCCGACTACGTTTTCCCCGATTGGACGCAGTTTTACTAATAGGAGTACTATGAAAAGTTGCCTGTTTCCATTTCTGTGTCTTTAAACGCTCGTTTTTTTGGAGTTGAAAGCTTATAAAAACGTATTTGTTTTTTTGGGGTTGTTAGATGTACCTTGTCACACAGCAGCTTTTAGGTATTAATCTGTTTTTAAGTTTAATCTGTAAATAAGTTTTTATAAGCTGTCGACCCCAAAAAACGAGCGTTTAAAGACACAGAAATGGATACAGGCAACTTTTCATAGTAATACTATTAGTAGAACTGCGTCCAATAGGGGGAAACGTAGTCGGCGATCCACTTTATTCTCCTTAAAGACAGGGTTTTACGGCTCGACAGCTTATAAAAACTTATTTCTGGGTTCTTTGGCTTGTTAGCTGTACATATTGTCACACAGCAGCTTTTAGGCATTATTCAGTTTTTTGTTACAAGCCAGAAATGACAAGGAGGCGGCTTCTCGCAATACAAAGTCAATGGAGACGGTTGGATTGTTTTCCCCCCGGTGGGCGTGGTTTTCAGGTTATGACGCGCGGCGCTCTGTCTCTATAGTAGCATTGTGTGTGTGTGTGTGTGTGTGTGTGTGTGTGTGTGTGTGTGTGTGTGTGTGTGTGTGTGTGTGTGTGTGTGTGTGTGTGTGTGTGTGTGTGTGTGTGTGTGTGTGTGTGTGTGTGTGTGTGTGTAAACAGACCTTATGTTTGAGCCTGTATCAGACGAAGATCAGATTTTGAGAAATAATCGATAGTTTGGAGATTGTTAATGGACGTTTCTGAGTGGTAGGTTTGTGTTTTTTCAGTATGGACCTGCAAAATGTAACTGTAAGTCAATAGTAGAACTTCAGCCTAAATGTTAGCATATAGCATTAACTAGCATATAGCGCTAACTCAGCAGTCAAAAGTTTGTTTTAACATTGAAATAACATTGTCATTAATTCAATGTTGGGGCGTACATCTCAATTGTAATGTCACAGTTGGTGTTATGTTAAGATTGGCCTGTTTTCCAGCTGTCTTTTGCATGCACAAGGTTTACATAAGGAGGAGGAAACAATGGTTTTTGAGGCTCACGATAAGTCATTACCATGAACAGAAACATTATTATACATTTATGCCTACACTGTAAAAAATGTCTGTAGAAATGACAGTATTACTGGGTATTACTGGCAACTAGCTGCCAGTAACTTACTGTAGATTTTACATTGATGTTATTTACTGGCCACAGTTTGTTCAAAGTTAAATGAACACTAAATATTTTCAGTCTTTATCTTCTACAGTAAGTTACTGGCAACCAGCTGCATAATTACAGCTTATTTTTTACAGTGTACATAAATACAGTTTTACATTATGGTACCTTTAATATGTTTGTGGAAAACCATTAAAAACACCCTAAAATGTGTCTGTGAAACATTATAGATAATGAATTCATACAAATGTTTTGTATGAATGTGTTGTTTTATATCTTACTGAATTTTGTCACACATTTTTAGACAACTAATACCCACTTAATACAAGTTAAGATAAAAAGAAACTCCGTGTTGACACAATCCCATGGCATTATTACTATTTTATTTTAATTCGTATCTATTCATTTGCTTTAGCTTCTCTGAGGTTGGGGTTAGGGGTAGGCTTTTTACATAACTATACACTTTCTACAATTCATATTATACAAATTCATATAACATTTATTCTGCAACAATTGTGAAAAGTGCTATATAAATAAAATTGAATTGAATATGTACATTTTTTGTGAGATAAGGTTGGACAGTCTTGACCTCTCCCATATGGTGCCACCATTGTCATACTGTGCTGCAAAACAATCTGCCAAATGCATAAATGTAGAGCTACATTATATGCTGTCATCATCTTTTATTCATTGAACTTTGTAGACAGGCACCTTTGAAGTAAAAACATCCGGTCAGTATATACAGCACTGCAACATTTTCTGTATGTATAACAGATCAAAGATCCTCCTGTCTCCGGAAGCTTAACCAGCAGCACAAGAGATCAAGAGCTGAATGTCTCTCAATTACTCATTTGTCAAGTGCTGCCTGTTTTCTTTCCTGTTATCCACCTGTAAATCACCAATCCTCATACTGAAGCTTTGCTCAAAATGATGGGTGTCTTTGATGTACAGCACTGGGAGACAGACCACTGAAAATATCATCACTTTCATAAAAAAAAGATGGGGGATAAAACGGAATACATGATATACAGCATTGGTCACCATGGTAACACTTTCACATTTTTATTGTTTTTTTGTCATTATCATTTTCAGGCTGTTGTAGCGAGTCCATTAACATGCGCCAATACATTCATAGGTTATTGACCGTGGTCCCTTTTCGCCGATTTATTTTCACTGCAGTCTCTCAACGAGGGTTTTTGTGATGGTTAAATTTTCAGCTCAATCCTAATGTACCATAACAAGAGAATGATCATATTAACTGGGTCACAGTTTCATAACTTTTGAGTCTCCAATACAAGTTATGATATTAATGATATTAAATTTTACCTGGAAAGATTCATTGTTTTTAATATAGTACTATATTTGAAAAGTTAGGTTCCAAAATGCGATAAATGGCATTTAAAAAAAGAGTTACCGCCAAAATCCGCATTGTGTCAGGTCTGTATTAAAAAGTAAATTCTTAATTTTACGCAAAATCTGATATCCACCATGTTATTCTGTCATTTTTTCTCCCTTTTTTTTCCAATAAACCCTCTTAACCAATCACAGCTCACCATTCCATGCATTGTAAACAACAATGGTGACACGCTGAATACACGCCAAATCCTGATTTTCCTCATCTACTTTGTACCTCTTGATCAACAAACAAGCAAAAACAAAATAATATTTTGATGGCATTGACAAACCTGGGGCGATTTTCTGTGATGCGGAAGAAACGTAAAACCATTAAAAACTAATAATTTACGTGACAGGCACTCGGGAGACGAAAAAATGCCGGCTGTTGCTTGTTCTCACACGACAGCATCAAGCTTCTGTCATGCTAACACATTGACCCTAGGAGATCTTATAAAAACTTTCATTTTTTTTCTCAAAGTCAACAAAAATCGAGCAAGACCAAAACATTTTATAGCTGATCGCTGTCAAAAAAGTTTAGCAAAGACGTCCCAAGTATAACAGCAGCAATGACAGTGTTCTTAATATGACAAAGTAAGTGTTTTGATTTAGGGATGCACCGATACCACTTTTTTGGAATACGAGTACGAGTACGAGTACTTGCATTTCAGTACTTGCTGATACCGATACCGAGTACTTAATAAAAAAACATGATTTAAATTTACAGGTAACAGCTTAAGTCATGTAATTTAACAAAAAAAAACTAAGGACTAGTTTTCCAGTTTGTTGTAAACTCTGCCTCTTTGGACAACACAAGAGGCATTAACCCCTTACACGCCGCTCAAACATAGACATTTCTCAGACCGTGGTATCGATTCCAGGTATCGGGGGACTTTTAACGAGTACTTTAGAAAATGTGGTATCGAGGCCGATACCCGATACCAGTATCGGTGCATCCCTATTTTGATTAATGCCATTAATGTTTATTTTTTAATCAGTGTATACCACTAGTATACTAAATGAATATAACATGGCAAAGATGAATGCACTTTTATATACTGATTCAATAGATTTATAGCATTTTGAAAAAAAACTTGGATTTATTGCATTTTGTAGAAAATAAGTTTTTAGAATAAATCTTTGAAAATCAAATTATGGATTTGAATTTTTTATGTTATTATAACCTAAAGATGCTATGTGAAAATTTATAACAGAAAATATCGTTTTCATCTTGTCACTTTCTTGGTATAAAAACAAGTTTTTAATCGAAATTAGTCAAAATGGATTTATTGCATTTTGGAACTAAACTCTTCATTCATTCTACTATTTGGAAAAACTAACCAACCAGAAGAATCTTTGCTTTTCAAATAGCATGAACAATATAAAGCAGTGTTCTTCAACCCTGGTCCTTGAGCACCCCCTTCCAGAAAGTTTTAGATGTCTCCTTATTTAAAACACCTGAAACAACTCATCAGCCTCCTTCCAAAATGCCTCCCAAGCTAATGAGTTAAATCAGGTGTGTTAATTAAGGAGACATCTAAAACATTCTGGAAGGAGGTCCTCGAGGACCAGGGTTGAAAGAACAATGATTTAAAGTATTCATTCTCGAATCATTCTCATTCATTTGCAAAATAATGTATGGATTTCGCTAAACAATTTGCACAAACTACTGTACACAACATCATGGATGTCCTGCAAAAGCATGTAACTTCAAAATCCTTAGTTCATCTATTAAAGCAACACTATGTAGTTTTTTTTACCTTAAAATAATGTCTCTGAAATTATTTCAGTGATAGAAAAACTTTTAACTGGACAAATTGTACTGTTGCTGCAATCTGAGCAGCCTCCTAGCTGCTACAAACACACTCTGAAAGTGGCGGTGAAGGGCAGGAAAGCGTCTATAATTACGTCTATGGAATGTCCCCACAAAACATGGAAACCAGAATGTGTGTATGTGTTCACTATTCACTGGATGGGTTAAATACAGACGTCACATTCCAAGTATGGGTTCCCCTACATTGGCATATACATCACTTTCACTTTTCACTGTATGGTGTAAAAAATAATTAGAATCGCAACTCAACATTTTCTCCTGATGGACATCCTGATGTCCCAGGTTGTCAGGCAGATTTTCATCCAGATCACAACAGATATCGTTGCTCGCAAATAATCACTAATGTTTTATAAAACAATCGAACACTTTAAACATTCCTTTCCTTTCAGCTATTTATCAATTCAGTTCACATTTACAGTCTGCAAAAACAAAAAACATATTGTGACAAAGCGGTCAACCATTCTGCAATTAACTAATTTCTAAATGTTTTGAAGACTATTCAACAGAAACCAGCATAATATATTTTGATGAAAATTACATAAGCTATTGAAAATGTAACAAACAGCAGACAATTGTACATAATCATGTGAATGATTGTATCAAAGCATTTGCAATTTGTCCAAAAGAATGAGAATTTGCTTATATGTTGTGCACAACTGAGTTGATTATGAGCAGGTTGAACAAAGTGTTTGGAAAAATTTATTTCAGGGGCCTCATTTATAAAGAATTGATCGTAAAGTGGGTGTACGCAATAATCCACGGTAAAGTTATAAAAACTGTCTTTGACGTGGTTAGCGCCACGTCAGGGTCGAGCAGACAGACGCACTTTTGCTTGTCCGATTGCTGCAGGCTTTTGGAAATATTTTTGGAGATTTGAAGCTATTTAGCTGCGCACAATTTAAAGATCATTTGCAATTTGTATAGTTCACATCTTTATACGCGTGTTCGTTTTATGAATCGCACATACACACGCACTTTTGACCCTGAGATCAAATTTGGGACATTTTCTATGCAGCATTTTATAAATGAGGCCCCTGATCTGAGAAATGCTCAATAACGACGATTTTAAATTCATCTTTCAAAAATCACTCCAAACCGATCAGTTAAGCGCAATTATCCCAAACTTATTCCATAATTCAACCTGACACACAGTAGTAGTGGTGCTGTTAAATTAAGAGATTATAGTATATGAACGCCAGAATATAAAACATAACCTCCAGTCAACACATTGTTTATTATTTCAACATTCTAGCATTATGGATGTGACATTTGCAGTCAAAACTTAAAATACAAATTCTCAGTGAATGCACATATTGTCAATATATTTAATCTGATTATATTTTCCTAAACCCCTTATGATCAAACATCAGAAAAATATCCGTCTATACTCATGTTTTCTGTTTTAGATGAGAGATGCATGCATGCGCTATGGATGTGACAAAAAAGGACACGTTTTTGAGAGACAACATACTTTTGTGAATTAAAATGCATAAACCAGAAGCAATAATACACCATAAGAAATGGAAAAGTGATGGCATCTCACGAGTTCGCATTAACATGTAATCAATAGGGAATGAGATAAAGCTTATTTGGCATGCTGTCCGAGCTCTGAATTTTAGCCCGAACCCAGAGTACTCCCCCCTGGGATAGATGTACTAGCTGAGAGTGAGGTGATGGGGTGGAGGAAGGATGCTCCAAAAACTGTTACGGGACAGAGGTGAACGATGGCTATTTATAGACACCTGATTGGTTGGATTACATGACCATGCGTCTGTAGTTAAATAAACTTAATTTAAAATTTACCATTTTGAAAATAAAAATTAAAACTTTAAAAGAGAGCTTGCATGGATATTTGAACCACCAAATATTGACATATGGTTTAAAATTTTACATTTCATGATAAGGTTTACATTTGCATGGAATTGTCCATTTTATATACATTACAGTCATACATCTCAAAATAGACTTTTGTCTGCTTCTTTCTCACACTTCATTCGAACCATCTCGTAGATGTCTGACAGAAAGTTATCTTCTGAAACTGTGTAATGACATCCAAAACAAACATCTATGGTCAGTTTCCATTCAAAACAGCACTGCCTCCATAATCCATATAGAGATCAGAGACATAATGGTCAACCTTTAGGCATAATCCAACCACATTTTCTGTATATTACTAGCGCGGATACATGCTACAGTAGATGTAGCGTTTCTTTGTTACCATCTGCAACATTATGTATGTGAAGGATGAGCAGGACTAAAGGTAACAGATCGAGTGATCTGGTTGCCTCTGCATTCACCATAGCCTTTGAAATAACTCATCTTGACTTTTTGCTGTCAGAGAACCACGCTAGCAGTGGCACAATTGTTGGCCGGTATCCCAATGCCAATTCGTCGATGGCAGGTAAACATCTTCCGCAGCTCCGCCCTGAACCGATCGTGCAGCCACGCGTACAAAAAAGGATTACAGCAAGAGGAACTCATTCCACACCAGTGACATAACAGTTGAATCAACAAAAAATAACGCTTGTCGATCAGGTCAATATCGATATCCCGAAGAACGTTGAAAACGCTTATCGGCAGCCAGCAGATGGCGAACGCGGCGACCACCAACGACACCAGGCGAAACGTCTTTCGCTTACGGGCCCGCTGGGCTTCGGCTTGGCTCTGGGTACGATGACCTGGCACCACGCAGTTGCGAAGTTTCACAGAAATGCACAGATAAGAAATGCAGAGGGCGGAGAGGGGAAGAACGTAAGTGATAAAGAGCGTGCTGTACGCGTATGCCAGTCGCTCTTTCTCCTGACCCATCCAGAACTCCTCGCAGATGGTGAAGCCTTCATCTTTGAACTCAACGTGGTAGGTGTGGGCCACGGCCGGAGCAACCAGACCACACGACAGAATCCAGATCCCAGACAGAAGATAGGTGCAGGCCAGAACTGAGATGCGCTTCTTAAGAGGATGAACTGTAGCGTAGTATCTAGGATTTGAAAGACAGGTTACATCAGTTTACTCAGACTACAAATCTAAGTACGTTTATCCTTTAATGCCGTATTTTGGTTTGGCCTTTGATCATCTATAATTGTTCATTATAGATATGTATGACATTTATCATCCACTTCAGACATTTGGAGAACTTGAGAAACAACCAGTCGGCAAATGCATTGACAAAGGATGGCATTGCTATTCGCATGGGGCTGCATGACCTGTTTTCTTTATTTCAGGTGCATTTGATAAATGAATAAAACATGCTGTAATCTCTACCATCTCCAAATGGACAGATCTATAAACGCTATTTGTCTTTTTTTATATAAGTTGAACCCTGTTGGAAGCCTTGAGATGTTCTGCATGAAAAGATGCAGTTTTATGCGTTATACATGCTGTCACATGCTTGCTCTTCAATAGACACGTTTTCTCTCCTGCTCTCCAAGTAATATTACAGACTTTTAAAGACAGCATTCATGAACCAGCAGCGCATGTATACTGTACAGGTGACGGTCAATGCTTTACAGAAAGCCTTCACCATCTGAATTCAGGTAAAAGGTTTCCTAATGAACCCGTTACACTGCAAGCCACAAATTTTTCTTTTTATTAGTCTAACATGTAATACCATCATTCATCGGGATGTGAGTTTGAAGGTTACCGGCTCTATACAGGCAAAAAGTTAGTAAGAAAAGATGCATTAGGCACCTAAGATTGACCTTTTCATGACATTAGAGGAAAATTGCTCCTACATTTTTTTTCACATCTGGGAGCATTTTACAGCTATGTTGTGTGTAAGGCGAAGGGTTAATGACAAAACAAGCTTTACAAAAATGTATTTAAAAAAATATATTTTTAAAATTAATCTAATGCATATTTTGATTCATAATGTGTTTTGAAAAGTTGTATTTATTAAGCATTTAAATGCATTTTTTTCACTGAATTTTTTAATGCCCCACCCCAAAATATCAGCCATTTCTTTTAATGTGCACCTATATTGCTCTTTTACAAGCAAGTCTGCTCAAATTGCTATACCATGGGCTAAAATTTTATTTTATAAATTCCTAGCTGGATGTCACTAAGGAGCCATTTCCAAATTGCCAAAAATCAACAAAGACTAGAAGCATAAGATTTAAGATGTTACTGGTATAAATCTGTCATAAAGAAAACAATATTTTAAACTTTAATCTAATTTTTGATATAAGCTCATGCAATAAAATGTGCATTTACATTCTAACTTAATTTACTTTTATTCATGGCTGTTGGAACCATTATATGTGGGTAGGACAAGACCCACACACTTTTTAAGACCAATGATATTGGTCCAAGTCACATTTTCTCAAATTTAGCGTATATGTCTGTTCACTTGTCAGAGCGCTGTCAGTCAAATCCATTCCACTTGAGGAATGACCTAATTCACGAATTTACACTTCCAAATAAGTTGGATAGATAAATTGGTAAACATATTTGGCGTGCTGTCCTGGGAGAGGGCTCTGAGGTTGGTAAATGGCCCAAATGCAGAGTACCCCCCCCCACCGGTTTAGGAAGTAACCTGTTGAGTGAGAGGAGACAAGGTGGTGGAGGAATTCTGAAGATTTGTGGAGAATCCTTAGGTGAGTTTGACTCTGTTTAAATATGGGCTTGCCTTCGCCCTGATTGGGTAGATATGTTGATTACTGATCGTAGTCAGCTGGTGATACTAGAGTATTTAATTACTGATGGTAGACAGCTGGTAACAATTGATTAGTTTATTTTGACATGTTTCTCCCGAACTACATTAATAAAACATAATTACATTAAACATTCCACGTTTCAGCTGCAGCCATATAAATAACTCCATTTCGTGTTTTTACTATTTTCGCCTGCTGCATGACCGCGACGCAACAAGGTAAAGAAAGCTTTTAGGCTATAAAAGCAATTGTTTAATTAAAAGGCACTAGAATACAGGAAAATGGCATCTCCTCCAGTAAATGTTTTGGACCTACCCACATTTTTTTGACTCCAACACCCATGCGTTTTAACAAAAATGTTATTTTCAAATAAATAATTTAATAATATAATTTTATAGTTTTGTATTCCACAGGAATGTTACATGTTCCAGAAGACACAGGGATGTGTAAAGGATGACAGAATTTTAATTTCTGTTTAAACTTTTCTTTATAAAGGGTACCCCCCGACTATAAACTATGGTGGCCAACAGGAGTCACTGCACTGCAACGAAAGAAAACATGCAATTAGAAAAAAACACCAGCAATTCAAGAAAACATCTTCATCAGTTTGACAACACATGCACTGCAGATACTCACAACACAAACAAATACAGAAATGCGTTGCAAATTCTCACAACACATATAAATACAGAAACGCACTGCAAGCAGTAAACGACAATGGAAGTGTTTCTGGGGGATTGCAAAAAGTGATGCACCGGATATGTTTCGCCATTTCTTAATCCGAAGGCTGCATATGTCATCAAGCCTGATTTATTTAAGTTACCTGAGCATTACATTTGCAATTCATAAGCATATTACAACATTTTACGATTAACTAAGAATAATAATCAACTTTATAATTGTTAATATTCTGAAACAAGACTGTCTTGATGACGTATGCAGCCTACAAATCCAACCTCCAGAGCATGCATCCTTTGGCTTGAGAACGGCCTCTGTTAAAGGAATTGTCTACTTATTTTCAATATTAAAATATGTTATTACCTTAACTAAGAACTGTTGAATCATCCCTCTATCATCTGTGTGTGTGCACGTAAGCGCTGGAGCGCGCTGCGACGCTTCGATAGCATTTAGCTTAGCCCCATTCATTCAATGGTACCATTTAGAGATAAAGTTAGAAGTGACCAAACACATCAACGTTTTTCCTATTTAAGACGAGTAGTTATACGAGCAAGTTTGGTGGTACAAAATAAAACATAGCGCTTTTCTAAGCGGATTTAAAAGAGTAACTATATTTTATGGCGTAATAGCACTTTTGGGAGTACTTCGACTCGGCGCAGTAACACCCTCCCTCTCCCATTATGAGGGTGAGAAGGGGAGCGGACTTTTCAGGCGAGTCGAAGTACTCCCAAAAGTGCTATTACGCCATAAAATATAGTTACTCTTTTAAATCCGCTTAGGAAAGCGCTACGTTTTATTTTGTACCACCAAACTTGCTCGTATAACTACTCGTCTTAAATAGGAAAAACGTTGATGTGTTTGGTCACTTCTAACTTTATCTCTAAATGGTACCATTGAATGAATGGGGCTAAGCTAAATGCTATCGTAGCGTCGCAGCGCGCTCCAGCGCTTACGTGCACACACACAGATGATAGAGGGATGATTCAACAGTTCTTAGTTAAGGTAATAACATATTTTAATATTGAAAATGAGTAGACTATTCCTTTAACTTATCATTCTTCCGTGGAGCCTTATGTATAAATAAAATTTAAGTTTTAGCTTTACGCAAACTCCACGGACAAACGATAAGTGAACTGAAAATGGCGGTTTCTCAAATGGAAGGCTGTCTCTTCCGGAGGTCGAATATGTGTAGTAGACTTGCTTTTCCCTTCAAAGAATACAAGCCAAGGACAACAGATCGGGATCTCTTCTCTTTTATTTATTAATTATTTTGCAAAATATGAAATAAACAACCCTGATGCACACC
Source organism: Paramisgurnus dabryanus (assembly GCF_030506205.2). Taxonomy (NCBI): domain Eukaryota; kingdom Metazoa; phylum Chordata; class Actinopteri; order Cypriniformes; family Cobitidae; genus Paramisgurnus; species Paramisgurnus dabryanus. The sequence goes on along the minus strand of NC_133347.1, from coordinate 25,827,692 downwards.
AGCCTCTCCCACACATCAATATTAGTAGCGAGAGAGCATTACACAGGTCGAGCCTCAGCAGAGTCTCATAGCGTTCTGACGCAAAAGTTCTGCGTAATATCATTGCACCTCCTGCAGCCATGTTACTGCAGCAAAGTTAAAAGTGGTACCGCCAGACTCTGAGATCAGCTGAATGGATTACAAAACAGTAAAACTCAAATGTTTAACTGAGCTGAAAAATGAGCATATTTCCCTTTAAGTTATTTAATTTTGTGTATGTCAATTGTTTCAATAAAAACATAACATTCGCAAGCCATAAGCAGATTACAATAATTTACGGAGTCAACTTCCAATGTCTTTGGTTCGAGAAATATGCCATATACAGGAAAGGACGCATACGTGTAGCCTTCACGCTCTGAAATTACCCACAATCCTATGTGCGCAGAGCTGCCCTGCTGAAAAATCCAGCATCAAACCAGCATGGACCAGCATGGGATTATGCTGGTCTATGCTGGTTTAGCTGGTGCTAATGCTGGTTTGGCGGTGGTTTAGCTGGTGCTAATGCTGGTGCTGATCCTGGTTTGGTACTGGTTTAGCTGGTGTTCACTAGCAAACCAGCACCAAAACACAACATATGCTGATCTTGCTGGTATGCTGGTTTTTTCAGCAGTGTGACAGCGCACCTTTTCACTGACGTAATGACGCAATCACTTGCACTTGCTAGCCTGTTCCATTTTACGTGTTCTCTGAATGCTAAAGAGGAGCCTAGCCTCTGAAGGAAGTGACTTGTAAGGACTAGTCCTGCCAAGGAAGTATCCTTGACATTGAAAAACAGCTACTGTTTAATACATATGCAGCCTACAAATGAGACCGCAAGAGGGCACTATTTTGATTAAGAAATGGTCAACATATCCCTGTTTGTGATCCACCTAAACACTTCCGTTGTCATTTCTTCTGCTTGCAGCGCGTGTCTGTATTCATGCGTGTTGTGAGAATTTGCAGCGCGTTTTGGTATTTGTTTGTGCCACGAGTTTCTGCAGCGCATGTGTTTTCAAAAAAATTTCTTAATTTCCGGGTGTTTTTTCTTTGTTTTTTATTTTGCTGCAGTACATTGACTCCCATCGGCCACTGTAATAAGCACATGTATGCCGTAATAGATTAACAGTGGGATTGGCTATGTAACTGTAGAATTTAAAACAGTACAAATGTCATAGTTTTAATAAACTTAAAAAAATCACTCTGAGGCCGCCATTTTGTTTACATCACAATCCATGACTTTAAAGGGTTGCAATCAAAACTTGTTGTATTAAGACTACAGTGAGGTAAACATGGTTAACAAGTCTTCAATCAGTAGACTGTAAAATGATGTGAAACAGAAGATGAGAGGTATAAATGCATACCGACTGTAGAAAGTGACATAAATGATAAACAATCCAGAAACATTCAAATGAAAGATGATCTAAATAAAGACGATCTGAGAGGTAAAAAGGGGGGAGTGGGGAGTAAAACATTCTCACATGCAATAGTATTTACTATAGTAAACTGTAGTAAAATTTGGGACAACCATTACACTTTATCAAACCAGAATGCACTACACACAAAACATAATGAAGGCCTCTATAGGTTCAAATGAGACTTATGTTGGGATTATGTTGAGATTTTTTGAAGTAGTGACCATATTTAATGTGTTTCTGTTAATGGATTTTATTATTAGAAAGCAAATATACTAGTCAACATTTAAAGCCTTTATATCTTTAATATTGACTGAGTATCAAATTTTTGATGCTACTAATCTCATAAGATTATGAAACTTTCACACACAGGGTCACATATTATTTTTACAGGACACATAGCTTTTCAATGTCTTGATCCAGTTACAAAATACACACAATGCATAACTCACCTGTCCACCCCGATTGCTGTTAGTGTGAATACGGAAACATACACCGTCACCGGTTGAATGAGGAACACCAGGTAGCACATGAATCTTCCAAACACCCATCCTCGAGGATTAAAAGCATACGCCAGCGTAAATGGCACGCAGGTGGCACACATCAGCATGTCAGAAAAAGCCAGGTTACCGATGAAGAAGTTGGTGACGTTGTGCATCTTTTTGGTATGGCAGATGACGTATAGTAACAGGTAGTTACCGAACACTCCAACCAGGAGCACGAGAGCATAGCAGGGAATGATGAGGGGTTTAAAGGACTGAAGAAGCTCCACTCCGACAAACTGCGGATTGCGCTTCGTTGTGTTCTTCGACTGTAACACTACTTCAAAGATTTGGCCCATGCTGGAATTTTCCATAGTTGCATTATCCATGCAACAAGAGGAAATGGGAGAACTCAACGATTCACCGCTGCTATCCATCTTTCCTACCTAGAACATAAAGGGTGGGTGGACTAGTGTTAGGACTTCTTAACTCTCTTAGTGTTAGATAAAGTGTGACTTAATTCTGTCATATGGAATCAATATTAATAACATAGAAATATTACATCAAAGCGATGTTATCTTGGACTGTTGCCTCGTCTTATATGCTTCCAGATAAGATCTCTCTTCCTGCAACACGTTATAGACTAGGCAGAACGATCATATCTACTACTAAAGACAGCTTTATCAGCAATCTTACAGACCTGTCTCAAATGCATCATGTATGAAACAGCAATGAAGTATTGATGCTGTAACTTTTATCCAGTACATTAAAACGGTTGCTCCCATTAGGTTAAATAGGATTAAGGAAAAAAGACAGCACCATGGTATGATCATCACACCTCAGCCCTTACAAAGGTAGCTAGAAAAATGGAGCGTAGATGGAGGACTACAAACCCATATGGCGTGATGCATGGAAAGAAGTGTTCACCATTACGGAGAGGCACAAAAAACACCAGATCTACTTATCTCAGCAAACTTATCAAAGAAAATCATAATAATCCTTGACTGCATTTTAATTCAGTTGCAAAACTGACAAGAAACAAAGCATCAACAGAAACAGCTACTAAAATGCAGCACGATAGCAATGATTTTATGATCAAGCTAATTAGAGAAACAATCAGCCACCATTATATCCAATAGTACACCAAACTACAGATTGCCATACAAACAATTTGAGCTCTTAAAAGTAATAAATCATCCAAATCGTCATTGTATAGATTCAATTTTTTGCTTGTTTTATGCACACATTCACTTAAATTTGATATTTTTGATCTAGACTTATTTTCCTAGATCATTTTGCTCATCAAGAAAATGCATCTTGATTTAAGAATTTTTAGATATCTGTGCTAAAACAAGACAAAAATATTAAGTAAGAAGTTATTATGCTGCATTTCAGAGACCATCCAAACCAGTGGGACTTATCCTACCTCCAACTAGGAAAAGTGCACTGGAATGCCTGTCGAAGTGGAACCTTCTACCGGCAAACTCGGGGGAGTTCAACCTACCCCTGGCCTCGCAAAATTAAGTCGGAGGATAATGGTGGCGCCCATGTAGTCTCGCGTCGTGAGATGAAAAGCTATAAACTATAAACTGTACTTCTCTGGTTGTTGGGTTATTTTAGACACTGTGATTTCAACACATTTTGTTTTTTATATTATGGCGTGAAATTATATCGTTATTATCTGTTAGCATGAAGCTTAGCGTGGCGGTCGTCCAAGTTTTCTGTTTATATTCCACATCAAATGCCTGGAACGCTTTGAAGTAAGAGCTAGTACACATCACGAAGGATAAGTCCCACGTCCCACTGGTTTGAATGGGCTATGGAACGCAGAATTAGGCCCCTCATTACAAAGGGCTAATTTTAGACCAATTTAAAATCTCAATTTTTTTTAATATTGGACACATATAGTCAATTACACACATTTTTTGTGCAAAACAGTATGTATAAAAAATTTAGATCAAGGGAACCATTTATAAAGCATGTGTACGCCTAAAAACTAACTTAATGGGAGAATGGGCTTGTAAGGTGGGATCTGAGGATGAATCATGAATGCACACTTGCAGGTGATCTGTGATTTATAAAGGGAACATGGCTTTGTTTTATAAATGGGGTATGCCATTTTTGGCTTTTTGGGCGTACGTAGATTTTTAGTAAGTATCCTACGCAGATGAGAACTGGCCCTCCATGCTAAGCCTGGTTTTCTCACAGGTTTATTTCTGTCTCCCCAAAGGATTTTTTCCCATCTTGTCCGGTGTCGCTCTGTTGGCTTGCTGAATGCTTAAGTTAGGACTTTCTTTAGTACCTTACTAAGAAAAAGTTTGAAATTGGAGTATTACATATTGCATTATTCTATTAACAAAATGTAATACCTGCATGTACTCCACCCTAGACTATGTTCATAATATAGTTTAGAATTGAGTACTATATTACATTATTTGAATAACTCCATGTAACTTCAAATACTCCATCCTAAACTATATTTTGAAACTGCCATGCTTTAGTTGTTCTTTGCTTTCTGATTTTTTTCTATTTCATGTAAAGCTGCCTGGGAACAATAAGTGCTATATAAATAAAATATGTTTTAGGAACAGAAATATTTTGGTTACTTTAAAATCAATGTGACATATGTTTTGGAAAGGGTTAGGGTGCAGTGATGATGAACCTGCTAAATTGAATTTTCAACAATAAATAGCAGAATAGACATGTCAAATTAAAGCATGCACTATACTCCTAAAAGCAAAAATTTTGGGATCAGAAATACATGAAGTTTCTCTAAAAATACACTTTTTGGCTTTGATAACCCAAACTGTGGGTAAAGCAATTTTCTTGTTAAGCTTTCTCTTGGCTGACAAGACTAGACATCAGCTTATTTCACCTCATTCATCCATTTGCTTTTCTTGCACACTGCTCCTTTTCAATAGAAGACATTCGGTCTGCTTTTGTTCTCTTCTCGCACCCCTTCTCACTAGGGTGGCCATTCGTGCCAGTTCCGCCGGACACGTCCCGAACATGTTTTCGGGTTCGTTCTCCGGAAGTCGCGTTGCTCGACCGCATACGTCATCGATGTTCTCACATTTCAGTTAAAAATACATTAGAAAATTAATATTTATTTATTTTAAGACATACAATCATTGTAGTTTCATTCTTACCTTGAAATGTAACGGTTGCTTTTCTGGAATTAAACCCGAAATATTAAACCTTGATGACGTATGCGCTCGACTAACGCGACTTCCGGGGAACGAACCCGAAAACATGTTCGGGACGTGTCCGGCGGAACTGGCACGAATGGCCACCCTACTTCTCACTAAAGTCCCTGACTGTTGCCCATTTCTATTGCTTCATTGTCTGACCAAACCTCGCTCCATTAACATTTTAAAATGAAATTTAGGGTAATGCTGCACAATTAAATCAACTTAATGGAGATAAATGTCTGGTTTGATTGCAGCTTGATCTCTAAATCCTTAACAATATTAATTAACCTTCAAAATCTGTTTGGCTCTTAGTGAGCCTGGATCTCAACATCATCAAGTCAGTCTGGTATACACAAATAGACAAAAGAAAATGTAAGGGGCGTTAAAGAACTGTTGCAAATTACACTTCTAAAAATAAAGGTGCTACATGAACCATTTTTGGCTGAATGGTTCCATAAAGCACCTTTAAAAGCGGGGTGCATGATTTTTGAAAAACACTTTGGAAAAGGGAGTCGGGCCGAGTACCAAAACACACTTGAGGCCAATCAGCAGTAAGGGGTGTGTCTAGCAGTAAGGGGTGTGTCTAACCGACATTGTTGCCTGGGTTGCGTATGTGTGGGGCGGGTCTATCAAAAGAAGGTCCAGATTCTATTGGGGTAGAGGCGTGTTTGTTTAGGTGATTTCAAATGTCAACATTGGCTTTCAGAGATCATGCACCCCGCCTTTAAAATCCAAAAATCTTTCTGTTTCACAGAATGTTGTTTGTAGTGGAACAATGTTTGTACAGACTATAAAATGTAAGAACATAATAATTATTTGGGGGACCAAAAATTCTTCTTCTTTGTCATCTTTTGTAGCACCTTAATTTTTAAAGTAAGTGTACTTTGATCTACTAAAACAATGGTACGGGTTGCTTTACAATAAGTATATGACCATCTGATGATCTATGGTTAGTTTGTCACACAACCAAAAAAGCCTTGCTGAATTTGCGAATCAGTAACAGATGGGTTGAAATGTCCGTGATGAGGAGGTGAGCCATCTGAGCGCTTCCTGTAGGCGTGTTTGTGAAGTGTCAAACTCTGCCAAATGTGCGATTAACAGCATCTAGGCGCTAGATCTTCATTAAAGTTAGACTTGCTCATATAATAAACTTTTAAAAATAAGCTCAACCAGAATTTATATTCCACAAAACTTTGTTCACTAAATAAATGTGACTCAAGACCAAAAAAACAGTCATACGGGTCATTTTTTTATAAATAAGCTTTCCATTTATGTATGGTATTGTTACAATATTTGTCCAAGATACAACTATTTGAAAATCTTGAATCTGAGGGTGCAAAAATACCCTAAATACTGAGAAAATCTCCTTGTCAAACTGTCAAACCTCTACTGTATAATCCCTTCTTTAGAGTTCAGACTTGCTTCCAGTATCACTACAAACTATTCGGTAGGACCTAGTAGTTTTCTTTTCCTTCAATACATGTGCTGTCAATTTACACAGCAGTAATGAGAACTCTTAAAGAGAGATGTGAAAGCCGGCCTGATGTTTGTGCTCTCTGAGGCAGGGATGCTGCAATCACACATCGGCCGTTCCATGCGGTTGAAATGCAAATTAGCCTCATTCACGGTAGCGACCCATAATTTAGTGAGTAAATGGCTGAAAGATTAAGGATAAATGCTTTTGGTCTTTCCTTTAACAAGCTGGAAAACATAGATTGTCTTTTCTCTTTCTTCTCTTTAACGTCTAATTGTCTATCAGTGAATTTCAAACACAAAAAAGAGAGTCTGACTCACTTCTGGTTTAGTGTTGATCTTGTCAATGAGGGCTTTTGTGGAACGTATCATCACATTTGACACATGTATTGAATTTGAGAAGAAGCTCACAAGTAAACAGGAAGCGTCGCATTTTAAAAAGTTGACGTGTGTAATTTCTCACAAAAATCTCTCAATCATTGGTTGAGCTGAGATTGCTCTGTTGGTCGGGTCAAAATATTTAGGTAGCACCAAAATCTGCAGTATTTACACTGTCTGAAAAAATAGTGGTCAAAAAAATGGTCCCTACTGTAGCTGTCATTGGGGCAGAACACTTTCGAAAAGTACACATTTGCACCTAAAGAGTTCATATTAATACATAAGAGGAATTTGCATTAACATGTAATCAACAGCCAGAACCCTGAGTACTCCCCCTCTTTAACTGGGATAGATTTACCAGATGTAAGTGAGGCGATGGTAAGGAGGGAGGCTGTGGGACAGAGGTGAGGGATATAGAGACATCTTTGTGCTGATTGTTGGATTACATGACCATGCTCCTCCCGAACTTAGTTGATTCACTAGTTCGCGTGCCCATTCAGGTCTTAAAGATTAATGGTAAAATGAACTTGGCTTGCTATCCTTGAAGGAAGCTCTGTACCTGAGATCTGCACCTTCAGAGAGCGAACCTGAGGCTGGGGCTCGAGCCCCAAGTTCAACCCCCTGCAACAGAACTGCAAAGAGGAAGAAAGAGAGAGTGAAGGAGGAGGAGGAGGAGGGATGCCGGAAAAAATTGCAGCTGGACGCGGAGGCCTGAAGGCTGCCTTAAATATGCCCATGATGATGATGATGATTGACAGGCCTGAATGTTTAGGCTCCTCCCAAACCTACGTTTAGAACTAAATATAAACTTCATATTCATAGGTGCATTTTAGTACCTCAAATTGTAAATTTTTGTCACTGATAATATAATGCCAGTAAAATAACAAGTATGCAAGTATAGATGGTTTTAGCAGTAACAACATAAGCAAACGACTTTTGTGGAACAAATAAGGTGATCTAATATTCTGTCATGATACACAGTAGACAACTTGGTGAACATTTCTGGCTTAATTTTACTAAACAACAACCTCTTTCTCCAGCAAGCTTCACCCCATTACCAGCAACCCCGTACTCCACAGTTAATAGTCAATCACAATCTCCTGGGCACATAGGGGTGGTTTCCCAGACAGGGATTAGTTTAAACCAGGACTAGGCCTTAGTTTAATTAGGAAATGTAACTAGTTTTTACAAACATGCCTTACTAAAAACATAAATGATGTGCCTTTTCATGCAAAACAAAGGGCACTAATGTATTTGAAGACATGTCAGTGCAAGTTGTTTTGAGTTTTGACAGCACTAAGGTTTATTTTAGTCTAGGACTAGTCCAATCCCTGTCCGGGAACCAAACCACCCCATAGGGTTTAGGAAAAAACGTAGTTTTGGACTTGTAGCTAGGTCAGTTATTTTCAAACTTTTTAAAGAGCGACCCTTAAAGATTACTCGACACACCTCTCTCAGTGTTTGTGATTAGGACTGATTCATAAGTTCTTATTAATATCAAATATTTATAAAAATTTATTTTGGCAGAAGTGATTAATTATTTTAATAACATTTTCCTTAAATCATCCTGGGGACTGCTGTCTATGTTAATCAAAAACCAAACAGTGTATCTGTATCTTGAAGTTGTATTTATTTGTCACATTTTCATTTTGTTTCTCTGTTCTTATTTTATCACCGTCTGTTTACCGAATTATTTACACGATAAATACAATAACGCACATGCGTCCGATGAAATCATCTATACACCCTTTCTAAGAACACAACCATTATTTTTTATGAATATTAAGACATTAAAATTGGAATGAAAGAAAAAAAATATATTCGAAATATATAAAACATAAATAAATATTATAAAATGTATACTAGTCATTGGTTAAGCTAATACTCGTTGGTTAGTATAATTCCCGGCTTCACAGCGTTTATTGCTTTGATATAAATGAGTATTCATATCACGTTCATAATAGCTAGTGTAAAACACCTCAGATCCAAACACTGGGTGTTATAGTTATGTTTCAGATTATTTTTGTGTAATGCTCTTTTCGTTGCCCCTGTTTTTGAACAAAGTCAACATCCCAGCTCGTTTACTTTAATTTTCTCTCCTCACGTCGGAGTTGTGGGTTGTATCTTTGAAACCAATTCCAGTCGGATTTATTCTTCCACTGTGTGTATTTTCAGAAAAACACGAAATTACAGCTTTAGTAATGCTTTCTCTTTCCCTGTCACTGTCTGTTCTGTATGTCCACGCACAAGCATGTGTGGATCCTGAGCTGCACGTGCCACTCTTCCGAGACAAAAATAACAGAGGCAATCGCGATTGGCTAAAATGTTAATGGCATTCATTTTGCAAACAAACACATGTGAACACTATGGCCTCTCCAAAAATCACAGAGGTCATGTTTATTATTAGTGCATTAAGTCGATAAAGTATTTATCACCACAAGCCTAATGGCACCCATCTGCATACTTAAAAATCTTTTTTTTTTTGCATACTGAGCTTTCAGACATACTATTCATTACGCATACAAATTTTCTCCCACTACTGTCGAGTTTAGTTTATAAGATTCAAAGTTGGCTACAATAAGCTGTGTAATGTTACACTGTTACAGCTTACCCTACACATATCAGTATTGTATTGTGACAACATGCCCTACTATTGGGTGGCATACGGAGCACAAAAAAGTAATTAATTAATGGAAATGTTTCAACTTAAAGGTGCTGTATATGCCTACAGAGAAATAGGCTTACAGAGTTAAAAGGCCTCCCACATAACCTTTAAAAAAGGTAAATGACAGCTAAAGATTTGTGTGTTTAAAATGAGTTACAGCAGACTGTGTGTTTTCTTATACCACACTAGCTTGTAGTGTCCCATCCCTGTGTGCGCTCCTAATACCCTCAGCAGGTGAACACATAGACTAATGGAACTATTGAGATGTACTTAAAAGCACATGTTAAAGCCAAGAGTTCAGCTACACAAACAAAACAAGTGCTCCTGTGGTTTACCATATAACACTTTGACAGATGGAGATGGGGAGATGTAACTGAAATCTATAAATGAAACACACCATGAATGTGAAACAAAAAATAAATGTAGACAAATTTGTTAAGGGTTAAAACATATTTCTATATTGTTATTTTTTATAATTTGAGGATTGTGTGTGCTTCCACTTTGACTTGGTTTACTGTTAAATATCTTACAAAATAATATTTGTTAATTAATATTTACACTGCAAATGCAAGATGTCAGAAGAATGAGCTGCCAACAACACAATACAGATATAGTTTACTACAAAAATAAATCAATATTTGTTATAATATTAAAATTACTGTTAGATAATTTGCTGTAAGCAATGGTTAGTTATTATGTAGAGCAGTGGTTTTCAATCTTGTCCTAGGGGACCCACTGTCCTGCACGTTTTGCATGTCTCCCTTATCTAACACACCTGATTCAGATCATCAGCTCATTAAGGGAGAGATCCATGAACAGAACTGGGTGTGTCAGTTAAGGGAGACATACAAAATATGCAGAGCTGTGGGTCCCCTAGGACAAGATTGAAAACCACTGATGTAGAGTAATTGGACTATGATAGTTGCAGTATAGTTAAACAGTCTATTTATTTGTTGAATGTCTTTAACTTGCCCTACTGAGGTGCTGCAAATTCTTGGATTCGGTCTGCTTTGACTATTTAAAGAGAAAACGACACGTAACAAAAAAGTCAGAGATCTTCACACTTGTCCTAGCCAGGAACCACAACATCCATTTTAAAGTTAAATTGTAAACATTTTATTCTAAAAATAAAGAGGAAACAATGACTTCAAAAGGCAATAACAATAACTAGCTACAGGGAGGACCAAATGATTTATCCTTACCAAATGAAAATGCAAACAAACAAACAACAAAATACTTCCCTCACTTCCTATCTAACCAAAAACATGAGAAATGGGTTACAACCAGGGGGTAACCTTCCGATCTCTCTGGGGCTGTTTACACTTGGTATTAAGATGTGTTCTCGTCGATCGGATCACAAGTGGACGAGAGAGACACATTACATTTACATTGCTAATCACCTGTAAAGCCTTAAGTGGCCTAGCACCTTCGTATCTTAGAGAATTACTATCAGAATACAATCCATCACATACACTGCGGTCACAAAATTCTTGTCACTTAATTATCCCTAGAGTATCAAAAGTCTCTAAAGGTGGTTTGGCCTTTTCTTACTTAGACCCTATAAGCTCTGGAAAGAGTTACCAAAATTTTTTCGAGAATCAGACACAGTAGATCAATTTAAGTCTAAACTAAAGACATTTCTCTTTGACAAAGCATTCACATAATTTGTCTGGGTAATATACTTATTAAATGTACTTATCCCGCAATAGTTAGTTTGTCTAGAACAAAGCACTCACATAACTCATCTGGGTAATATACTTATGCCGCAATAGTTAGCCTGTCTGGAACCGAGCTGACTTAAACCACTATAACGTATGACACTTGCATTACATGTGAACGGCCCCTACGCTTATAGGATTCTATTTCTCTGTTTGCTCTAAAATATTCATGTACAAAGCACTGTGCAGCATGTTTACTTACAACACAAGCAGCGGATTGCAACATAATATTAGTTTGCATCCATTTAAACTCATCATTACTCCTGCTTGCGTTTAAATGACAGATCACCCCCTCACAGCATTCAGGACAGAAGCGGTCGAAAGTGGACAAAAGAGACAGATTTAAATACCAGGTAAAAATATCTTAAAGCTGTGTATAGATTTGACTACATCACGTCTACAATATACCTCATAAACAACTCCTTTAAACTTATAAATGAAGAATGTCTGACTTAATCTACACAGCTTTAAGATATTTTTACCTGGTATTTAAATCTGTCTCTTTTGTCCACTTTCGACCGCTTCTGTCCTGAATGCTGTGAGGGGGTGATCTGTCATTTAAACGCAAGCAGGAGTAATGATGAGTTTAAATGGATGCAAACTAATATTATGTTGCAATCCGCTGCTTGTGTTGTAAGTAAACATGCTGCACAGTGCTTTGTACATGAATATTTTAGAGCAAACAGAGAAATAGAATCCTATAAGCGTAGGGGCCGTTCACATGTAATGCAAGTGTCATACGTTATAGTGGTTTAAGTCAGCTCGGTTCCAGACAGGCTAACTATTGCGGCATAAGTATATTACCCAGATGAGTTATGTGAGTGCTTTGTTCTAGACAAACTAACTATTGCGGGATAAGTACATTTAATAAGTATATTACCCAGACAAATTATGTGAATGCTTTGTCAAAGAGAAATGTCTTTAGTTTAGACTTAAATTGATCTACTGTGTCTGATTCTCGAAAAAATTTTGGTAACTCTTTCCAGAGCTTATAGGGTCTAAGTAAGAAAAGGCCAAACCACCTTTAGAGACTTTTGATACTCTAGGGATAATTAAGTGACAAGAATTTTGTGACCGCAGTGTATGTGATGGATTGTATTCTGATAGTAATTCTCTAAGATACGAAGGTGCTAGGCCACTTAAGGCTTTACAGGTGATTAGCAATATTTTAAAATGTATGCAATATTTAGCTGGTAACCACTGTAAAGATGCCAAATTGGGCTTATGTGGTCATACTTCTTAGATCGAGTAAGCACTCTTGCAGTGGCACTTTGATGATATGCCTATCGAAAGATAAATTGCCGTGGAACATCACACCTAGGTTCTTGACTGTGGAAGCTGACACAACAGTGCAGTAGTCTATGGGCAATTTGTAATCAGACATATTTTGTTTGGAGCTATTTGGTTCAATAATAAGTACCTCTGTCTTATTGAAGTTTAGCATAAGGACATTATTTTCAATCCAGTTACCAATATTGCGAATACATACCGCAATATACTTAGAAAACTGGTGGGTTTCACTAGTTTGTGAGGAGATGTAAAGCTGGGTATCTCTGCATAGCAGTGAAAACTTATGTTATGTTTCCTGATAATGTCTCCTAGTGGTAACATATATAATGAAAACAGGAGATGACCTAGAACTGATCCCTGCGGTATGCCATATTTTAATAATGTTTTTACAGCCTGGTACAAAAAGTGATTTTGGTCTATAGCTAATTTTGCACTTCATAATTGAATTGGTAACAATTTTTTACAAAAAAACGTCATAGATTTGACTACATCACGTCTACAATATACCTCATAAACAACTCCTTTAAACTTATAAATGAAGAATGTCTGACTTAATCTACACAGCTTTAAGATATTTTTACACGCTAAACAGTAAATATACAAGCTTTAGAAGCAGCTTTTTCCAGAAGTCAATGTGTTACTGTAAAACTGTAAAACTTAAGACACTAATCCACATTGCTGAATCCTAAACAAGCAATTACATTCATCCTATGCTCGCCTGTGTGTTTGAGGGAGAAAGAGAGGAGACTTGATAAATGGCCAAATGGCTGATCAGATGATCACTGTTTTCCAGAGTGTATGTGCCTGCATGCAAGCGAGCGAGAAAGAGACTGAGACAAAGACAGAAAGACTTATGACTGTCTTCCAGATAAAGCAGGATCAAATAACTTATTTCAAGATGCCTTGCAAACACATTTTGTCAGGTCCTAACAATACACTATTCAACCTAGGGCTTATAATAAATAAACAAAACGAAAATACTGCCAGCTGACTCACTGTTAATGTTGATTAATGCTGGTTAATAGGGGTGTGATGAGACACTTAACCCACAACACGAGACAAGACGTGAGATGGGTTCACAAGAATGAGACAAGACTAAGAAATTCTCAATGATAAAATATATCACAAAATTTTGAAATGTTTTAACTAATCTATGGCTGTCACTATAAATTATTTTGGTGATTGATGAAGATCACCAAATGTGATATTTTTGCTAATGAAATTTGACCTACAGTGTGTGAGCAATAGCATTCAAAATTACATACATCATAATGATGATGAGGCAAATAAATTGTTTAACTAAATTATCAATACCAACTAAACACTTGATGACTGGGATTAGAATAGTCCTAGACTAAAATAAATGTAAGAGCTGTCCAAACTGAAAACAACTTGCACTGACATATCTTAAAATGCATCAGTGCCCTTTGTTTTGCCTCCAAATGCACACAAGTAATGTTTTTAGTAAGGCATTTTTGTTAAAGGAAAACACCGCCATTTTTTTATATTTTACTGTTTTCTTACCTCAGCTTAGGCAAATTAATACATACTATCTTTATTCAATGTATCTTTGTACAGTGCATTGTGAATGTGTTAGCATTTAGCCTAGCCCCATTCATTCCTTAGGATCCAAACAGGGATGAATTTAGAAGGCACCAAACACTTCCATGTTTTCCCTATTTAAAGACTGTAACATGAGTAGTTACACGAGTAAGTATGATGGCACAAAATAAAAGCGTGCAGTAACATCATCACTCCTGACTACCCCCCCTTCCATCAATATTACTGTGCCCGAGGTAGAAGTGCTGCAAACTAAGTGCACTTCTGTACAATATATTTCTCTTTTTTTTTTAAATGCCATGTTTTTTGTGCCACCATACTTACTCGTGTAACTACATGGAAGTGTTTGGTGGTTTCTAAATTCATCCCTGTTTGGATCCTAAGGAATGAATGGGGCTAGGCTAAATGCTAACACATTCACGGCGCGCTGTACAAAGATTAAGTGCATGCATTGAAAAAGATAGGTATGTATTAATTCATCTAAGTTGAAGTAAGAACATAGTAAAATATTTAAAAACGGTGGTGTCTTCCTTTAAAACTAGTTATATTACCGAATAAAACTAAGGTCTAGTCTAGGCTTAAGCTAATCCCTGTTCGGGAAATCACCCCATGCTTAATAATGTAATATAAACCAATATTATGTAACAAATGCCTGCAGAGGGTACTAACCGCCTGGTAATTATTATTTTAATTTCATTTTACATCGAGATCACCCAGAATTACTTTCAGCCAAACAACGTTTGTAATCTTGTAATCTTTCAATGTAATCTTTCATCTTTAGTCACTTCTTTGCAATAGAAATTATAGAACTACTGTAATTCTTAAACAAGAACATGCAGACATTCAACTGCTGAGACGCGTAACATGTTAATGATTAATAGAAATGAGAACATTACCCGTGCTCAGAAATGTAAAAAGCCAAACTGACATAGGCTTCGTCCGAAAACTTAGGCAGCTGACTTGTTGCCTCGCTGCCTCACGAGGCAATGACTACGGAGGCATGAAGTCTCTCATAGCCAAGAGTGCAATTTTTTTATTGCGGTGTAGTTTGTCTGAGTTTTATTAAAGGGACAGTAAGTAAGATTTACCCCCATCTAGTGGTGAAATTGTATTTTGCATTCAAACGAACAGTGCTCTCTAGCGCCTCGCTTTTCCAAATGCGTGTTGCAACTACGGTAGCCGTTCTGTACTCACTCAGCCTACTGCAGGTCCACTCATTTACACTAGCGTTGCATGCTCAAATGGACTTTAAAGATGTGATTGGGTCAGCCAAATGTCAAATAAAAAGAACCAATGGGTAAATGGTTAGATGTCTGATGGGCCGGTCTGTCTGGAAAAAATCTTACAGCAACTTCTTTATAAATAAGCATTACACCACCACAAAGACCCCTGCGCAACTAATGAATTAAGCAAAAAAAAAAAAGGAATTGGTTGCGATGTACGAACGGTCGGTCAGGTAATAAATAAATGAACACATCATTGGACGTAACAGACTATTGTGCCACATCTCGGCTACATAAAATAGTTAAACTTCCTAAACTTTCCTTAAGGCTCCTGCAGTCTCTTGCATCCTGCACACTAATATGTTTTTTACCACAAAGACACATCCTGTGTGAACACCCCCTAAGAAACAAGTTCAAATACAATATGTGTTCAAATTAGGCTCAAGAGACCATGTGTGTCCCACAGAATAGATGCATTGCATTTCTGATCAAAATGATAGCTGACTGCTAGGAAAATTGCATGAGACGTGTGAATGGAAATAATACGGTCTGTCATTGTCCAGATATGGCCAAGCACCTGGAAACCACAACGTGTGTTTTCAACCAAATAGAAGATGACATTCCCCTTCATAACTGCGACCGCTGAGCTCTCAAGTGAAAATTGGTTGTATCCATCTGGACGTCAGATTGTATTTTATAAAGAACTGATAACATTTCATGTCACTCACAAGTCTTTGTGAACATTATCTTTACAACATCAATGTCACAATGCAGTGTGACCAACTGGGATCTAAACAGTCAAAAGCTTCATCACCTGTTCTCACCTTCATCACCTTACCCATTTACCAGTTTTTTCATCATTTTATGCAGTATTATTTCATGTTATTTCATGAATAAAGCGGTCAGATTTTTGTATAGTGATGCAAAACGGTATGTTTACCATAGTGTAGCAACATTTTGGTGGACAACTTGAATCGCAGCACTCTTGCCCATGTAATATTTCATTTTATCCTCATGTTGCTTATTTTTATCTACTTTATACCTACTTTGGTTGCCCAGGTGTTTTTTTATGTCCATTTCTAAACAATATATTTTAGGAAATTGACCCTGCAACATCTAACAGATGGGTGCATGTTTGCTTTTAGTTTAAGTGCTGGTGCCTAAAATGCACAAGATATATCAAATCATCTTTTGAGTGAAAATGCAGACAAAAAGCTGTTTTTGTTAAATTACACAAACCAGACAAAATTGCATTGCCCACATCAACACAGCACAGACATTCAATGTACTGGACAATATGCATTAGCTTTTAGACCCAGACATTGCTATTTTTAAAAAGTAAAGTGCTTCAGAATAAACATATCATGGTTTATACAAATGCAGACACTTGCAAATAAAACACGGGTCATGGTTTGCCAATAATCAAATGGATGACAGCATGCAATGAATTCTCCACTCAGAACATTTCCTTTGGTTTTCCCTTCAAATGCATACAACATTGATCAATTGGTCTAACAAAAAAAAACCTTCTCAAAGCCTTTGACATCTTTTGTCTTTCTGGGCACATCCATACAGAGAAACCGTTTCTATTTAACAGCTCTTGTTTGCTTTGAATTACAGCCACAGACTTCAGTTGAAAAACAAGAATTAGTTTGTTTACTCCGGCAGTTTGGTAAATCAAAGAGTAGGATCCCATGGCATCTGTCTGCTGGGATGTCAAAATATGTATCCCATCTGTCACTGAGGCACTACCCTTTAAAAAGGTCCTAATATGCACCATTAGGTACAGATATAACCCCACATTTAGTATATTTGGCAAAGCTGCACTTTTTAAAAGAGTACAGCCCCCAGTGACAACTGGGGTACATCTTAGACATAGATAAAGACTGTAACTGCTTCAAATGCATGCAGATATTTAGAAATGAACCAGAACTAAAACAATGATCTCTCAATGTCTTATTAGAAGAGGTCAGAAAATCAGCTTTCTTTATAATCAAGGCACCGATATCTAGAAGACACTGAAGCAGCAATAATGAATTTCCTCACAATCCAGCTGCTGGTTTTCTGGCAATGTGATTAAACTTCACTTCAAGCAAGCTGCTCACAAAAGCATGCAGTGAAATTCACAGTGAATGCAGGTCGGGAATCAGCAATCTGTAGCCTACCTTGCCAGGTGTGCAGACTTTTTATCATTCAGACTCACATTCCCAAAAACTTCAGTTGTGAAGGAATTGAATCATGAGAACATTGAGACCGTGCAGGTGTTTTAGCGATCTCTCTCGCGCGCGCGTAACGTTCCCTCTGCCTCGCGCACACACATACGCGCAAACGTCTTTCTGTTTCACCAGAAATATTTTATCTCAACAAGCAGGGATTTATAAATATACGTGTAACGATAAGTTTACCTTATGTTGTAGCCTATTTTCCGAATAGACAGCAGAATGAGTGAACGAAACTACACGTGAATAAAACTGAACACCATAAACTTACATTTTATATATGCAAAGTTTCTATTAAACTCCTGACAGTCCTCATTATGATGCGATTAAATTGTAGTACTCTTTTGAAATATCTGTCAAATAATGTTATACTATGTACACGTACAGCACACAACTTTTCATATTTAATGTTGACGTCATGTAAATGCCTTTTAAATGTCCATTCTTTGGGTTATTATAATACTTCTCTTACACTTAGGTTCTCCTGACAATGTACGAAATACTAAATTAGATAAGACGTCTCACCGTTTGTAACAGGAGTGTGGTTTAGTTGTTTTCTGTCGTTGACGTGCAGTTGTTCAATCAGTGCCCTCGCGCTCGTCCGTTTATCATCAGAGGCGCCACCGGACCACAGTGAGAGCATCGGAGTTGTGTTTCCCGCTGGAGAGGTGGAGTCAGGTCCCTGTGAGAAAGGAGGTTAGATGATAAAGTGAGATACAGAGGTTGACGCCTCTGGTACTGTTCATCAGAGATGATACAAAATGCATCAAAAATCGATTGGATGAATCATTGCCAGCCTAGCACTTAAGTTCCATTATCATGGCAAATGATAAAATAGTTTTGCTGTGAAATCTATAGTTAAAAGCATGTCTAAATGATATATGCACACAAGTTGTATTTATAAAGAAAAGTTACTCAAAAACGGACATTTTGTTATTCATTACTCATCCTCATGTCATTCTCAGCCAAGATTAATATGGGCCCCACGTGGGTCCTATTTGGGCAGGGTCAGCATGGGTTCCATGTGGGCATGGGCTTAACATGAGCAATAACCTATATGTGGGTTTCACTATGTGTGTATATACTGTAGGTTTGCCTATATTTCATGATTGAAATATATCTTTATGCATGTAAAATCTTGAAATAATTACTTTTGGTTGATTGTCACTTTTATACAAAGAGCCAATAATATAACAGATATGATTTGATCAGTATAAAACTTTTAAAATAAAAAGGCATTTTTTTGACATTTAATTGTGATATTTATAATGTTCACCTGCCTATGAATTTATCAAATATTAATTTATTACAAATTGCACAGCTGGTAATGGGGGTAAATAAGAAATGTCAGAAAGCTCATCAACTTGTTAGTGTGTTAATTAAGGACAGGTTTTAAACACTGGAAGGAGCTTGATGAGTGGAGTCAGGTGTTTCATATAAGGAGACGTCATTATGACCTGCTCACTGCTACGACACATTATGCTTGACAAAGTAATCCTGCTTCGCATGTTTTTAATTGCAAATTTCTTCACCTAATATTATATCACATTTCATATAGTCTTTGCTGAAAATAGGTGAACTTTTAAAAGTACAACTATAAAACATTTACACTACAAGAAGGCACAAGGATACAGTTTCTACCGGAGCAGCAGAAGTCCCTCACTTCCGTTACTGGAAACATTTGTATAACTACACTTGTAATTTATTCCCAGTTTTGTTTTTAGAAAATGTAAAACTATGATGCAAGTTCACAGACTGCACAGCGATCAATCAAAGTCAACGTGTAAGGACTTTTAATGAGTTTGGCTGTGGATGCTTTGGAAGTTTTTCATAAAACTGTTGAGCAAAGATTGAATCATGATCAGAATTAAGAAGAACAGTGAGCAATGTTTGTGTTGTTTTTGAGTCCCAAGTATTTGTAGAGTTTGACTTCTGTCATTGCTTGTTTTTAATGTTACCTGCGTTAGCAGTTTTTGTCATGACTGCTGGGTGATCGATGGCTGTGTGATCTGTGTGTGTGTGTTGTTTACCTGTGGTGCCGGTTCCTCGTGTGTTCACTAACTCCGCCCCCTTGTTTCAGTTGATTGTTCACCGGTGGTGTCTCGTTTACCTTTCCCTTTATATTGCACGTAGTCCTGTCCTTTGTTGCGCGCTCATTGTTTTATCACAGTCCTGTTGCCCTGCCTTGTCTTGTCAGACGCTCTCTGTCTTTCCCTTTGTTACCCCAGGTTTGGTTTCGGCATTCGGGGACACGTCTTCACCCGGACCGCTCGCTTGTTGGAGCATTGGATTATACTGACTTTGTTTGTCTCTCGACACAGCTGGTTCGCTTCGTTTCTAGGCGGTATACCAGCTGTCTCCCTCTCTCCGGTTTGCATCATCACCCGTGAGTGGAGTTCACCCATTTTACCTTGTGGATTATATTGACTCTAATTACTGTTGTTTCTCGGAACCACTGGTTCGCTTCGTTTTTAGGCGGTGACCAGTGGTTTCCGGGTGGTCCTTCATCATCTGGATTACACAGTGGATTATCCGTCTGAGAACTTGGACTTCCATCTCCGCCTGTCATCCACCTTCAGGGCGGCGTGTTTCATCCCTCTGTTGCGTGTGGTGGCAGTGCTGGCGTTCTCGACGGAGCGCGTGGGTGGCTCTCTCTTCCTTTGGATCTGTACTGAATTATTGTGTAGCGCCGACTCACTCTCCCCTACTGTGGGAGTGATTCATTCCCACAGTAGTGATTCCATCGGAGTGAGTCAACGGGTGTACGCCGTGTGTGGACCTACCAGTGACTTGCTCTCCTGATTTCTACATTTTTCTAAATAAACTATTTAACTTGCACTTGACTCTGAGTCCGTTTCCTGACAGATGAGCGCGCCACATATGGAGTCAGCAAGTTTAGAGAGTCGGGAGGTACAGACCGCCCTTCACCAGCAGGGGGCGGCCATCGACCAACATTCGTCGTTATTGTCTGCTGCTGCCAGAGATTTCAGCATCCTGTCTGAGCAACTGAAAGAGCTCAGCAATCGCTTGGACCAAGTGACTCCTCACCATGAAGCCCCAACCTCATCCGGAGGAGCCGCTTCATTTGAACGGGAGCCACACACGGCTACACCCCCCACCTACAATGGCGATCCCAACACCTGCAGATCCTTTTTACAGCAGTGCTCTCTCGTCTTCGCACTCCAGCCCCGTCGATTTTCTTCATCCACTTCCAAGGTGGCCTATGTCCTGACATTACTCACTGGAAGGGCGAGAGACTGGGGTATGGCCGCCTGGGGGGCTAAAGCTCCTTTTACTTTTTCATTTGAGGCTCTCGAGGAGGAGATGTTAAAACTATTTGACCGCTCACTCAAGGGAGACATGGCAGCGGCTGAGTTGGTGAGATTACGGCAACGTAATGACTCTGTGACTGATTTCGCCATACGATTCAAAACGCTCGCTATTTGCTGCAACTGGAATGACGCGGCATTAAGAGCACAGTTCCTCGAGGGTCTCACGCCAGGTATTCAAGACGAGATTGCACTGAGGGAGCCACCCACGTCCCTGGAAGCTGTCATCGATCTGGCTCTGAGGGTCGAGTCTCGCCATCGGCAGAGAGATCTGCGTCGCTCATTTCGCCACCTGATGTCAGAACCAGGGGAGATCGCTTCAGAGACGCCCTCCGAGGAGCCTATGCAGCTGGGCAAGTTCCGAATTTCTGCTGGAGAGAGAAGTCGTCGGCTGTCTAATGGCCTCTGTTTGTATTGTGGCAAGCCGGGGCATCTGGCGGCCACCTGTCCGGTAAAAGCTCACGCCCGCCGATGAACCTGGGAGTCTCGGTGGGCGCATCGTCATTTAAATCTCCCGTAAGCAGCACCACACTACCTGTCATGATTAACTCTTTTTCGTCACAGGCGTTGCTGGATTCCGGTGCGGAGGCGTGTCTTTTGGATGCTGGGTTGGCCAAGTCCTGGGGTATTCCATTCATCCCTCTCTCCTCCCCTTTGTCTGCCTGGACATTGAAGGGCCAGCATATGGCTGTGATCACGCACCGCACACCCCCTGTGAGTTTGTTTGTTTCTGGCAATCATCGTGAGGAGATTGAATTCTACATCTTAGAAGATTCACAATCGCCAGTCATTTTAGGTCATGACTGGCTATCCAAACATAATCCTCACGTTGATTGGCAGAACAATGTTGTGTTATCATGGAAGTCTTCGTGTTATGTTTCTTGTCTTGGTCCTGCTCCCTCTCTTGTCTCTTGTTCTGTCTCGCAGGTCCCGGCTATCGATCTCTCAGGGGTCCCGGCGGAGTACTCGGATCTGTATCAGGTTTTCAGTAAGTCCCGGGCCACTTCTCTGCCTCCTCATCGGTCGTATGATTGCGAGATTAAACTACTTCCCAACACTTCTCCGCCTAAGGGTCGCATATTTTCCCTAGCTAAACCAGAAAGAGAGGCTATGGATAAGTACATTAATGACGCTCTTAAAGCCGGTCTCATTCGCCGCTCCTCGTCTCCAGCCGGTGCTGGATTTTTCTTTGTAAAAAAGAAAGACGGGTCTCTTCGTCCGTGCATTGATTATCGAGGGCTGAATGACATTACTGTTAAGAATAAGTACCCCTTGCCTTTAATGTCATCAGCATTCGAGTTATTACAGGGAGCGCGCGTATTTACCAAATTGGATCTGCGCAACGCTTATCATTTGGTACGTATTAGAGAGGGCGATGAGTGGAAGACAGCCTTTAATACACCTTCTGGACACTGGGAATATTCCGTTCTGCCGTTCGGTCTTTGTAACGCTCCAGCTGTCTTCCAGACCATGGTCAATGAAGTGCTGGGTGACATGATTAACAGATTTGTCTTTGTGTATCTCGATGACATTCTCATCTTTTCTCCCTCCATGCAGATACACACTCAGCACGTTCGCATGGTTTTACAACGGCTATTAGAGAATCAGCTATTTGTTAAGGCGGAGAAGTGCGAGTTCCACAAGAAGTCGGTTTCGTTTCTGGGTTTTGTCATTGCCGAGGGAGAAATTCGTCCCGATCCCGCTAAGGTTAAGACGGTTGCCGATTGGCCAGTACCCGACACTCGGAAGGAGCTTCAGCGATTTCTGGGGTTCGCCAATTTTTATCGGCGTTTCATCAGAAATTTTGGTCAGATCGCTAAGCCTCTCACCGCTCTCACTTCACCTAATGTATGTTTCCGTTGGAGTAGAGAGGCTCAGGAGGCCTTTGATGTGTTAAAATCCCGGTTCATCTCTGCACCTGTCCTCTCTATTCCCGATCCGGCTAAACAATTTATAGTGGAAGTGGATGCATCTGATGTCGGGGTAGGCGCCGTCTTATCACAGCGATCGTCTATTGATGGGAAAGTACATCCGTGTGCTTTTTTCTCTCACCGGTTAAACCCAGCAGAACGTAATTACGACATAGGGAATCGGGAGCTGTTGGCGGTTAGACTCGCTTTGGGTGAGTGGCGTCACTGGTTGGAGGGAACCTCGGAGCCCTTTCTGGTCTGGACGGATCATAAGAATCTTGAATATATCCGTTCGGCCAGAAGACTAACATCTAGGCAGGCTCGTTGGGCACTCTTCTTTGATCGTTTCAACTTCACCCTCTCGTACCGGCCTGGCTCGAAAAATACCAAGCCTGATGCTCTCTCCCGTCTGTTCGAAAAGTCCGATTCGGAGAGGACGGAGACCATTCTCCCGGAGGGGAGGGTGGTCGGCGCCCTCGTATGGGGAGTCGAACAGCGGGTGAGAGAGGCCGGCCGGGAGGGGGAAGTTCCGGAGGGGTGTCCAGCGGGTCGCCTATGGGTTCCTGAGCGGTTACGTTCCGATGTCATCCGGTGGGGTCACGAGTCCAAATTTGTCGGCCATCCAGGTATTCGGAGAACGCTGGCTGCCGTCCGTCAGCGTTTTTGGTGGCCTTCTATGTCCACTGACGTCAGACAGTTTGTATTAGCCTGTTCGGTTTGTGCTCGTAATAAAGTATCTAATTTACCACCCGCTGGTCTGCTTAAATCTTTGCCCGTGCCCTCCCGCCCCTGGTCTCATATAGCTCTTGATTTTGTCACCGGCTTACCGGCATCTAATGGTAACACTGTTGTTCTAACTGTGGTGGATCGTTTTTCGAAGGCGGTTCATTTCATTCCCCTGCCCAAGCTACCTTCTGCAAAAGAGATGGCTCAGGTTTTGATTAATCACGTTTTTCGGTTACATGGTATTCCGACTGACGTAGTGTCAGATAGGGGTCCTCAGTTCATCTCTCGTTTTTGGCAGGAGTTTTGTAGACAAATTGGCGCCACGGCCAGCTTGTCGTCTGGTTATCACCCGCAGACCAATGGGCAATGCGAACGGGCTAATCAGGATCTCGGTAGAACGCTCCGCTGTCTGTCGTCACAATATCCGAATTCCTGGTGCGATCAGCTCCCGTGGGTTGAATATTCTCATAATTCTCTTCCCGTTACGTCTACCAATTTGTCCCCGTTTGAACTTTCCATCGGTTATCAACCTCCCCTGTTTCCATCACAGGAGCCCGAGGCAGCGGTTCCGTCTGCGTTAGCTTTCGTACGCAGGTGCAGACGCACCTGGAGGAGAGCTAAGACACTGTTATTATCTAATTCCAGACGAACCAAAGCTGCAGCTGATCGTCATCGGCGACCTCCACCCCGTTACGTTTGTGGTCAAAAGGTATGGCTTTCTACCAAGGATCTGTCTCTCCGTGAGCCTTCTCGTAAGCTGGCTCCGAGATTCATTGGGCCATACAGTATTTCTAAGGTCATTAATCCGGTGACGATTAAGCTTAAGTTACCCCTTTCTCTTGGTCGGGTTCACCCTGTTTTTCATGTATCCAAGGTTAAACCTGTGATGTTTGCTCGCTATAACCCCCCTGTCTCTGCCCCTAATCCCCCCGCCCCTCGTCTAGTGGATGGTGCCCCTGTCTACACTGTTAAGAGGTTACTAGACTCCCGCCGCAGGGGCAGAGGATTTCAGTATTTAGTGGATTGGGAAGGATACGGTCCTGATGAGAGGAGCTGGGTTCCGGGTCGGGATTTGCTGGATCCTGGGCTGATCGAGGACCTCCGTCGGCGACAGGGTGAGTTCCCCGGTCCGTCTGGTGCCGGTCGTGGAGGGGGGGCTACTGTCATGACTGCTGGGTGATCGATGGCTGTGTGATCTGTGTGTGTGTGTTGTTTACCTGTGGTGCCGGTTCCTCGTGTGTTCACTAACTCCGCCCCCTTGTTTCAGTTGATTGTTCACCGGTGGTGTCTCGTTTACCTTTCCCTTTATATTGCACGTAGTCCTGTCCTTTGTTGCGCGCTCATTGTTTTATCACAGTCCTGTTGCCCTGCCTTGTCTTGTCAGACGCTCTCTGTCTTTCCCTTTGTTACCCCAGGTTTGGTTTCGGCATTCGGGGACACGTCTTCACCCGGACCGCTCGCTTGTTGGAGCATTGGATTATACTGACTTTGTTTGTCTCTCGACACAGCTGGTTCGCTTCGTTTCTAGGCGGTATACCAGCTGTCTCCCTCTCTCCGGTTTGCATCATCACCCGTGAGTGGAGTTCACCCATTTTACCTTGTGGATTATATTGACTCTAATTACTGTTGTTTCTCGGAACCACTGGTTCGCTTCGTTTTTAGGCGGTGACCAGTGGTTTCCGGGTGGTCCTTCATCATCTGGATTACACAGTGGATTATCCGTCTGAGAACTTGGACTTCCATCTCCGCCTGTCATCCACCTTCAGGGCGGCGTGTTTCATCCCTCTGTTGCGTGTGGTGGCAGTGCTGGCGTTCTCGACGGAGCGCGTGGGTGGCTCTCTCTTCCTTTGGATCTGTACTGAATTATTGTGTAGCGCCGACTCACTCTCCCCTACTGTGGGAGTGATTCATTCCCACAGTAGTGATTCCATCGGAGTGAGTCAACGGGTGTACGCCGTGTGTGGACCTACCAGTGACTTGCTCTCCTGATTTCTACATTTTTCTAAATAAACTATTTAACTTGCACTTGACTCTGAGTCCGTTTCCTGACAGTTTTGAAATGTTGTTGATTATTTTAGTGTTGAAAGTGTAATAAAATGACAATAAAGTAGTTTGATACACATTAATTCTACAGTTTTTTGTGATGTTATAGTTGAATCAACAGTTGAATATTCATGATGAAAACTTATTTACCTAACTGAAATTATGTTGCTTTTGTCGGTTATTAGATTTAATCAAATATATTATTTAAATAAATATATAAAGTGACAATGAATTACAATGAAGCATTAAAAGTATAATAATTACATAATAAGGGACATACTGGGCCCTAAAATATAACTTTGGCTTCATTAGGTGGGGGCATTGTGGGTCCTATGCATGTTACCCAGTTGGGCCCCACTAATATTCTATATAAAATTCATGTGGGGTTACCGGGGCCCTAGTGCAGGGGTCCCCAACCTTTTTTTTTTTTACCGCAGACCGGTTTCAGCTTTAAAAAAAATTTGCGGACCTGGAGGGGGATTGGGGTCGCTGAGTTGCTGTTCAAACAAAGTGCTGAAAATCCTCCTTTTCGAAATTTACGTTTTAAACGGAAGTAAAGATAACAACCATGCATTAGGAAAATTAATAATTGCTTTATTTAGGCTATAGTATATTTTCTATAGACGTGTAAAACCATATTTTGGCGGATTGTGTTTTTTTTACTTTCATTGTTTTTACTAGTTTGCCTGCCCATTTAGTCTTAATAATTAATGAAACCTAAAAGAACTTGGCTTGCTGTTCTCGAAGGCAGCTCGAATCTTGGTCGGGCTCGAGCCCCAATTCCAGGTTACAGAACAGAAGAAAAATGCAGTGAAGGAGGAGAGATGCCAGAAGAATTGCGGCTGGGCACAGAGGCACGGAGACTCATGTTTACCATATGATTTTAATGATGATTGACACAGGACTGTTTAGGTTCCTTTCAAACCTACATTAAAAGTGTATCCGTTAAAATATTATTAGCCTAATAGTTTATTTTGATCATGGTGCTACGATCGATGGATAATTCTGAAGTTGTTTTAAAGAAGAATAAAATAATTACTTTTCAGTCATTTGCGATGTCACACATTTGAACGTCTCCGCGTTTTTACATGATTTGCGACGTACATTTGCAAATGATTCATAAAGTCATACCTCCACAATTATTTGATCGATTGTGTTTTAAAAGTACTGTATGCTCAAACTCTAATGACAGCAATGTGATCGCTGATGCGCTGGTAGAGAGAGAGAGGCGGAGAAAAAGAGAGAGCACGGCCCTGTACAAAAGTGGAAATAATTTGTTATTTGAAGTCGGCTCTTACAAAATACAAAATATCCGATTAAACGATTACGTGGTTATTATACAAACATTTTTTCGGGACGTTCTTGCAACCCGGTGGCAACTTGTCCACAACCCGGTAATGGGTTGCGACCCGGTGGTTGGGGACCTCTGCCCTAGTGGAACCCATGGCCAAGTCATTGAATTGTGTTTTAGAAGTGAACATCTAAAAATTAACTCATTCTTACGTATTTTATGAGGTGGCTAATTTGTATAGTCTTATGACCACATTCATACATATTTGTACCAATTGCCTGTGCCGCTGTGATGTGGGGTATAGGGGTGGGGTTTCGTTATTCTTTTTAAAATAATCCTACATTTTTGCATGATTACCTTCGTATGAATTCATACGAATTAACTTGTAAAATATGTACGAATTCTCATGAGATCAGGCTGTTTATACAAACCTTACAGAAAAATTGAAAGCAAAACCAACAATTTGAAAGTATTTTATGAGTTGAATTTGTACATCGTATGAACACAAAAACGTATGATTAACATAAAAAAACCCAACACAAACAAAACCTCACCCCTATAGTCACAGGGGCAAAAGTTAATTGTACATAAATGTATGAATGTGGTACAAATTTATACAAGTTAGCCACCTCCCAAAGTATGTACGAATTGCCATGGTAAAGTGTTGATAAAACATGATGATTGATTGTTTGCAGCCACAGTGTTTTTTTTCACTTACCGTAGCTTCTGTAGAGTTAATTGGTTTGTTTTTATAATAAAAACATGTAGCACATTACAAAATGTCTTTTAGAGTTTAATGCCATGTATAGGTCACACGTATGTGGATGGTATAACCGTGCAGCAAGGGTCAGGTCTGTAATCCAGCTGTGAACAGTTACTATCTAAAGACTTGTTGTTTTGTGCAATTGATCCCCTGTAGTCAGAGCGAAGTATGTTTATTTTTCAATCTGATAGTTTATTGGATGTGAACACCTGCAGTGCTCAAGCCTTTGAACACATCTCTACCAAGTAGAGCTGGACTTCGAAGAAAGGCATGTGAATTCAGATACTGACGCACAATTTAAATGTATGTATTTCCTTTCATCGCTATGGATTCTCCACTTGGTCTCATGTGGTTCATTTTCTGCATTATTCACTAACAATACCATGAAATTCTATGTCTTGTCTTTTTACCAGGTCAAAAGATTGAGAAAAATGATGTATGCTTTAATATCATATGTTGGAAAACACTGTAAAATGTTTACAATGGAAACATAATACTGACTCACACATAAAAAACATCATAAAAGTGCAAACCTTGGAAATGATCTTTAACTATTCTGTTTGATTTGCTGCTGTGATGGTCATGTTGTGCTGCATATTTATTTACATTAGAGCTTAATTGCCAATATTGAGTGCATTTACATGCACAGTTTTACGCCGATAATGCTTAATAAACTGATAACATGAGGCGTCATGTAAACTGCTTTCTTTTATCGGGGAAAGCCCACAAACTGCGCAAGCAAGTACCAATCGGCACAGGTAGTTATTGCTCATTACCTTCAAACTTCAGATGCGGTGGAAAAAACATGCATCTTTACGGGAAATATGTGAATGCACAGATTCCGGAAAATCATTGGCAGTGTGAATTAACCAGAAAATTCCCAGATACATTTTCTGTGTATTTTCCGTAATCTCTGTGTAAAAAGGTATAATAAAAAACTGATTTTTGATAATGTTCTGTGTATTCTGTGCATGTACCGTAAACACACTCGTTGTCTCTCATTATTTTGCCAACATGACTCTCATGGGCATGGCACACAATTACACAGAGAATATAAATGGTTGCACATTCAAGGCTTAATCAACATTCAGTTCACTCAACAAAATTTTTTGTCTTATATAACATCTCTTAATTTTCCTCATTCATGGCTAATAGATGGCATATCAGTGTTATTCATGTTATGACTGACAAATTGCTACATTGACATTTGGTATGCTATCTGAAATATGTCAATCAATCATGGTAAATAATAGCCAACTAGACAGTGCTCAAATGTTTTATTTGCATAAATAGCTGATGGCACAATCATTAATGTCTTGCAGATTTATGTTCTTATCTCACATATACTTATATGGTGGTTTGACTTTTTTATATAAAAATAGGTGCGATAAAGGGCTCTGCACAGTGATCCCTAAATAACCTTTTAGTATAAGTTTCTTAAACCCTTCAACGATAGTAATTTACATTTATGTGATATATGATAACATTTATGGTAACGCATTATCAGCAAATGCTTCCTGGGAATGACCTTGAGACTGATAGTTTTATGCTTTACACCAGGTCCTGTACCTGTTCATTATTTGTCTGTGAATTCTCAAACCAATCCATCACTGAAATGGTATGTGACCGTTTATTAAAGCTTATGTGATTGAAACACAGCTAAAAATTGCTTTCTGCTCTGCGACTTAAATACAGTGGCGTTTCAGGTAGACTTTCACAACGACAAATTCAGGAGACAACACAATCAATCACAGCTTACAACTTCAGTGTCTGAATCACATTTATATCACATAAACACTGAGACCCCAAACCGTTCAAGAGGATAAGGTTGCTTGGCATGCAAGGTGGAAATGGCTATTGATTTTGGATCATGACAGTTGTTTACACGAAAAGTGGATGAACAAAACAGGATGTAACCGTGGTGACAGGAATTCTGGTTTGTGGAACTGGTGACGCTTTCAAGATGGATAGCAATTTTAAGGAGTTGACTATGGAAGATGACTATATCTAAATTGATGTGGTTTAGGCTACATACAGAAAGCATAAAATGGATGTTTGGGAACGAATGAGGAATCATGGATGTGACACATGGATGAATCAATGATGAGGTCCAACACTGTCATGTGGGGTAAAAAAAAGGTATTCAGTGAAATGAAAAATAAAATTGACATGCTTGTCAAGTATGCAACGTAGTGGGCAGCAACCCAAGCACCCAGGGAGCAATTAGGGTAGTGCCTTGCTCAAGGGCACCACAGTCACAACCCACCGGCCGTGAGACTCAAACCAGCAACTTTAGGGTTACAAGCCCAAATCTTTAACCACTAGGCTACAATTGCCCCAATTTAGTTAAAAGAACACACCCAGATTTTGGGAATTTAGCTTATTCACTGTATCCCCCACAGTTAAGTCCATACATACCTTTCTCATCTCCATGCGTCCCGTAACTCTGTCTGACGCAGCCCTCGCTAGCTTAGCTTAGCACAAAGTCTGGAAGTGAATGGCTCCAGCTAGCAAACTGCTCCCAATAAGTGACAAAATAACGCCAACATTTTCCTATTTATCTGTTGTGACTTGTATAGTCACACCGTGTACAAATAACAAGGTGATATGAGACACAGTGACCTTTTAACACTATACATACTGGGAACTATATTCTCAGAAGACGAAGCACTGCTACATGGGCGGAGTGATTTGCTCGTGGCACCCAAAAACGCCCCTGATGAGGAGCAGAGAGTTCGGTCAGAGTTGTGCAAATCACTCTGCCCATGTAGCAGTGCTTCGTTTTCTGAGAATACAGTTCCCAGTATGTACAGTGTTAAAAGATGGCTGTGTCTCATATCACCTTGTTATTTGTACACGGTGTGACTATACAAGTCACAACAGATAAATAGGAAAATGTTATTTTGTCACTTATTGGGAGCAGTTTGCTAGCTGGAGCTATTCACTTCCAGTCTTTGTGCTAAGCTAAGCTAGCGGGGGCTGCGTCAGACAGAGTTACAGCACGCACGGAGATGAGAAAGGTATGTATGGACTTATCTAACTCTGGGGGATACGGTGAATAAGCTAAATTCCCAAAATCTGGGCATGTTCCTTTAAATCTGATATATTATACTGTGAAACAGTACAGGAATTGTACACTGTAGGTCTGATTTGGATGAGACTGCTTCATGGCAATAATTTTAAAACAATTTTGAAAGTTTTAACCCAAACAACACATACAGCCCATAAGGGAGTAAATGACTCTGCATGGGGGTCAGTTTACACAAACATCAAAAACAAACACATACAGTACACAAACATAAACACTGGAAAAATGTGTCATCGCTACAGCGACAGCTGTGAATAAATATTCATGCTTCATTCACCGAAACATGACTCAACAAAGAATCAGGGTTAAATGCCACAGATTTATGCCCGCAGTGTCACTCGTTCAAGCATTCTTCTTTTGTTCTGTATAAATTTGTAAAATTAGGAACATTCTGTTTTTGAGGGATGAACGGCCAAGTATATAAAAATATTCCACAGTGAACTTTCTGGACTTCTATCCATCAAAGTTTCCGCAGATTCTTTTTATATGTTTGATGGATCAATAGATTGATTGATCCCTGCTATCAATGTATATTTTATTTGTTCATTTATTCTTTATGCAATTCCAGCATCAATGGCTATATTCATGGTGAAAATCGGTTAATTTATAACCAAGAGCTGTGTCCGGAAGGCAGTTGATTTGATGCTACGACTTTTTCAGCATGAGACAGCTGTGAGAACCACTAACTAATCCCATATTTGAAAACTGCACTACTAATAAATCCTTTGTAAAAATGTAAAGGTGAAAACATAACTATTTACACTAAATTTGCGATCCAGCCACTTTCTTGGCCTCAAACAGGCTCAACCAATCACATTCCCCCCCCCCACACACACACACATGGAATTGTGGAACAAGATGATGAAGGAGTCAGGAAATAAAGCAAACACTGCATTCGGAAGTGGCTGCCTCCAAAGACAGTATTTAAAAGATTTCGGATGCAGCCAAGTTGATCGATACACAGGTTGGGCAATTTGGCATCTCCAATTCACCTAAAGAGTACCGCACAATAGAAGATAATAGAGCCAAATTTGAGCCGATTTACCCCAATCATGACAATCCTAAAGTCCAGAATGTCATGGTGGTTGTAGGGCTACGTTTCTCTTATGCGATTTTTGTGGTGTGTTAAGTGTGATTTAATTTGCTTCGAAGCACGTCTGGGCCTCTCCAATTGCAAATTGTAAATATTCAACATATTAAATATTTACAATCAGAAATCCAGTTGTGTGTGGGGGGACCCCGAGGACAAGTGCACAAACATGCTAAATGTTGTGATTAAAACATAACAACCACAGTCATGCCGCAGCAGGCACAGGCCAAAGTGAAATGGATACCAGAGATACAAAAATCACTCCACATAGTGTTAATGTTATTTCTTGATGTCTGTCGTCTGCCATGTTTGTTTACTGTTGTAATGGTCTTGTTTGTTGTTCAACATTCAACAAAATGGCTGGTTTTCATAGCGGCTGCTCCAAAAACGCCAGTAAAACTGACTATTATCAACTTGAATTGAATTTTGTTGGCCTTAACATTGACCCTAACAACTTGCCAAACAACCAGTAGTCTGCGGACATTGGCATATGGCCAGACATTGCTTTTCCTGGCATATATGTTTGTCTTGCCTAACACTATTAAACCATCCCATCTTTGTACACAAGGCTCATCATAATGGATGTTTTTTAATAAAGGCTCACTGACAAAACTTTGCAATTACACAGAATAAGAGTATTCATTGCATTTTTATCCCAAAATTTGACATACCTGACATACTACTGCTAGTGATTTACTTCTCCTTTGAGTGTTTTTAGCAGTCTGGAAAAAGACCACTCCAAATTTTTGTTGAATCTGTTAGCACAGTCAATCACACAACTACTTTTCCCATTTTAGACGCGTTTTTCATGTTATGCTAATGCTGTCGCTCAGACTTTTGCCACTCGGTGGGCATAACCGCAGTCATGTTCGCCGAAGGTGATGTCACGTGCATACCCTCCATGTGTGTCTTGTTATCATTGATAAGTGTCTGTATATCTAGCTTCATTGTTGCCATTGTCTTTTATTGTTGATTGTATTGTACGAGTGCTCAATGCAGCGTGTTGTGTGTCATTTAATAATCAAGACAGTTATTGTTTGTAAAAGGAATCTGATGATGTGTGGTGTGCTGTCATGATTGCACTCCACACTATTGGAACAAAATGTTTAAATCATCGTTTTTATCATTAAGAATGATATTATGTTTAGTGTGGCCCAGCCTTAACCTGAATGTCTTTAGACTGGAAAGAAACCAAACTGAACACACACTGACACAAGGAGAACACCATACAAAAGTCCTCCTGACCTAGCTAGAGCTGGAACCAGGAACCTTTCAGGTGAATGAATTAAGAGCCTGTCAATAGTGATGAACAGCTGCTGTTAACATGAAGATAAGTTGAACAAGAACAGAAAAAGAAACACAACACCACCACCAACTGACTCACAGCCACACAGCCGTAGATAAACATCAATAACAGAACACAAGCTGAGGATTAAACTCTAAAACACCAAAGCAAAAGTGTACATGTAAGTCACGTGTGTCTTTTTTTTTTTAAAGAGTTATTAGAAAAAACGGGGTATTTTGATACTTATCAGACTATATAGACTCGGTGTATGACCGAAGAAAGATGAGGAGACTAGGATTATGAATAAAGGTCTTGTTTTCTTGTGTTTTCAAAGCTTTGATTGTGTTTACAGTGCGCAATATAATGTGTTCATGTTTCGTCTGTAAAAAAGCAGTATTTTTCACACAATTTACTTTTCTCATTATCTATAAGCTGCTGCTTTTACTGTCCTAAAAATCGGCTGATGTCTTCCTTGTTCTATGAAGTCCCTCCTTCAGAAATACGCAATGAGTTCTGATTGTGTAGTTTGTTTAGTGTGTTGTGATTTGACAGCAGCTTAGCTTAGCTGGTGACTGCCGTATTCCTGTGAGCGGAGGTTAATCAAAAACTCTTTTAGTGACGCCATATATCCGGGAAGTAGAGGGCTGTATTCCAAACTGGTTGTTCTCTGTAGTCCTTGAAAAATGAATTCTGTAAAGAAAATTTATCGGTTGGCATTGAACTTTGAGCTTTATCATTTTGCAAATAACGGCACAATTTACCTTCAATTTAATTTTAAAAGCCACTTTACAAACATGCACAATTGTGAAAAGCAAAATAAATTTGAATTGAAATAATCAAAACTGTGATGAACAAGCAGAAGAAAATTAAATCTAAAGTTTCCACTTTCATCCTCAGAAATGGATCAAACTCTGTACTTCAGACTTCTTCTCACAGGTGAGTTTGTGTTTGGTTTATAATGTCATGAGAATTTTTTGTTTTAATAAAGTATCAAACACTCTCTTTCATAGCTCTCTGCTCATTATCTAAATGTATGCAGTGCTTGTATTACTATATAAACATATAAAAAAAATAAAAAATAGTTACACATTACACAGATCTTGCCATAGTCATCAACACAGAGGAGATGAAACATCTAGTAAAAATTGTGAACAATCAGGATGTCTGGATTGACCTGCATTTTAATTTGGATTGGTTTGTGGCTGTCACTGTGAGCAATCTGATTAAGTCATTAATAAAGCAGCCAACCCAAAGAATTGTGACCAAAAAAGGTCTTCTATGGACTGTAATGATAAATTGAGTTTCATCTGCTACAATGGTAAGTGCATCTTCCTACAATTTCAGCAAACTTTCACTAAACATAATGTGGTCATAACTACAAGACAATAATAAACATAACAGTTAGGAAACGTGATACAAACAAGTAGGCAATATGCGCCGTAAGAACGTCTCGGTTACGTATGTAACCCTCGTTCCCTGAAGGGAACGGAGACGTCACGTCGTGACCGACGAATTGGGAACCGCTCCGTGGTGACAAATCCACTTCGATAAGCTATTAAAAAAGGCAAATGAAATTGGCATGCAGATTATTTGCACCTGCCGCGCGGGGATAAAATCAGATGCAGGTGCAGTAATCAAATCAGCTTTTTTTGCTGAGAAGCCGGCAAGAAAAGGGGGCCGGTTTGACTCAGCAGTGGAACAGCAACTGTGGCGCCGGGACGTGACGTCTCCGTTCCCTTCCTTCAGGGAACGAGGGGTACATACGTAACGGAGACGTTTCCTTTCAGTCGGTCACTACGACGTCACGTCGTGACCGACGAATTGGGAATCCCTACCAAAGCTCCACTGGAGCTGACCCTTCCAGTGCCTGCGTAAAACCTTCCGTCTTCACTTTACGAGAGGCGGAACCTGGGCTTACAGCAGAAGGCCGGTCACTACTTGTTCCTAAACCCACGGTAGTGAACTAGGGAAAACTGGGAAGCAAATCCTGCCTGGGCGAAAACTAGGAGACGCTGCGGAGCCAACCCAGAGGAGATTGTACGAATGGGTGGCGCAAAATAGCCCATAGGTCTATGACGTGACTCTCAGAACTGTATCAGATACTAGAGAGAGAGCAGAGCGGGCTCTGCAAGGGAAAACGTGGTAGATTAGCTCCACGGAAAATACACGCATAGGACACCTCACGGGGGCGCTATACAGGCGCCTAGCCAAACACAGGTTTTCAAGAATACAGCTTCTGAGAGGATGACTGCCGATGCTCTGCAACAACGACTGTTAAGGCGATGGAGGAAAGTCAAAACCTTATTTTGTGACGTTTTGACCTTATGGCCTTCCATAGTGGCACAGCCGTGCAGCACCAAAACGGAGGCTGCAAGCCGACACAGGAGCCGACTCTGAGTGTCTCTACCGGTTTGAGGAGAGAACACGAGAGGATATCGGCTCAATACGAACACTGTAAAATCTGGTGAACGTGTTAGGTGTCGCCCAGCCAGCCGCTCTACAAATGTACGTTAGCGAGGAACCATGAGCCAATGCCCAAGATGATGCCACACCTCTAGTAGAGTGGGCTCTCAAATTAAACGGGCATGGGATGCACTGCTTTTTGTAAGCAAGGGCGATAGTGTCTACAACCCAATGAGACATCCTCTGCTTGGTGACAGCCTTCCCTTTCTGCTGACCACTGTAACAGATAAAGAGCTGCTCTGAGGTTTTAAAGCTTTGAGTTTGGTCCACATATACACGCAATGCGCGCACAGGGCACAACAAAGCCATGGCTGGGTCTGCCTCCTCCGGCGGCAGCGCTTGCAAGTTCACCACCTGATCTTTAAAAGGAGTGGTGGGAACTTTGGGCACGTAGCCGGGCCTGGGTCTCAGTGTTACACTGGTATTAGCGGGCCCGAACTGAAGGCACGAATCGTTGACTGAGAATGCGTGAAGATCCCCTATTTGCTTAACCGAAGCCAGTGCGAGAAGAGTTAGAGTTTTGGCCTGTGTCGAGGAAGTATCGAGACATGAAAGTACGCGTCCTTCAGATCGATGGCTGCGAACCAATCGTTTGGACGAATGCATTGAAATATGCTCTTGTGCGTCAGCATTTTGAATGGCAACTTGTGAAGCGCTCGATTCAGTAAACGCAGAACTTCCCCCGCCACCCAGATACCGAGTGAGGGGAATTAACGGCACGATCGGAGGTAAAGGTTGCTGAGCTCTGTGTGAGAATAGCAACAGAGGTGTTGTGTGGTGCGCTGATGGAGGGCAGAGCTGGGGAGATCTCGCTGTAGAAGACTCGCCCGCTGTGACACACCCGGTGGCGAAAGAGGAGGGGGAGGACATAGGGCTTTGTGCCCGTCCATAGCTCCCGTACTCCTCTAAAGACCTGGAGAAGGAAGAGGAATTCACTCTTTTTGTGGTTTTGTGGGTGCCGGCTGAAAAGCCGGCGGAACAGAAAAAAGCTGAAAACAAAGATTCCCCACCTGGCCCTCCTCCGGTGGGGGGAGTGGTGCCTTCACCATTTACCGTAGAGCGATCCTCTCCATCTCCAGGTCGCCCGTCTCAGGGTCGTTTAGCCTTGCGTTTTCCACCTCTCTTGGCAGGCTGCTGAGCGGGCGGGGCGGGCTGCTGGCGACCGGTTCCTCGCTTCTTAGAAGAAGTGCCCCGAGGAGGAACGGCCCTCGGCGAGAGGCCAACTGAGGCGAAGGGGCAGATGTACGTTTCCGACGCGGCAGGATCTTTGCGATGGCCTCAGTCTGTTTTTGAGCGGTGTAAACCGCCTGGGCAAAGTTTTCCACCCTCTCGCCGAACAGGGCGGCCTGGGACACCGGAGCATCTAGGAGCTTAATACGGTCCTGCTCCCGCATGTTGGCCAGGCACAGCCAGCCAAAAGTGGACATTGCACGTCCGACCGCCTGTGCGGTGACCTTAGTGGCTCTGAGCGCCAGATCAGTAGCCGCACGGAACCACCAAAGTGGACATCGCACGTCCGACCGCCTGTGCGGTGACCTTAGTGGCTCTGAGCGCCAGATCAGTAGCCGCACGGAGTTCTTTAAATGCGGCCGAATCGTGACCACCCACGTCCTGGTCACGCAATGCTTTAGCCTGGTGTACCTGGAGTAATGCCATGGCATGGATGCCAGAGGCCGCTTCCCCACAGGCACAGTAGGCACATCCAGTTAGTGCAGAGGAGTACCTACATGACCGAGAGGGGAGGGTCGGCTGATCTCGCCAATGGGAAGAGGACCCGGCCGGACACAGTTGCATTGTGATGGGACACTCAACCGGGGGGAGATCGGTGTACCCTCTAGCGGCCCCGCCGTCGAGGGTGGTGAGGGGTGAGGGCTGATACGGCCGTTTCCGGGAGGACAAAGGATTTTTCCACGACCGTGTCAGTTCCTCATGAACCTCGGGGAAGAACGGCACTGGTGGCTGTTTCTGCTCTGTTCTGGCAGACCTGAAGTACCAATCATCGAGGCGGGACGGCTCGGGTGGAGATGGTTGACGCCACTTCACTCCGACCGTACCCGCCGCCCGAGCGAGCATGGCCGCCATCTCGGGGTCGAGCGCAGCGCCCGCTAACCGTCCCGAAGGAGGCA
Organism: Paramisgurnus dabryanus; assembly: GCF_030506205.2. Lineage (NCBI taxonomy): Eukaryota > Metazoa > Chordata > Actinopteri > Cypriniformes > Cobitidae > Paramisgurnus > Paramisgurnus dabryanus. Next base: position 25,789,949 of record NC_133347.1, on the reverse strand, counting down.
GCGGGTCAGACTCGGCGTCCGAGAGAGACGACCCCCCCTCCGATGCTGCGGACGACATTGAATCTCGTGTGGTGCCAGCGGTCCCCGAGGGCAACATAGAACACGCGCTCCCGGTCTCCATTGGCACTTCCGGCTGTGGATCGGGGTGCTGAACTTCACTGCCACCGTCGGTGGACTTGTTCAGCACCGTGATGCGCAAATCGTCCTTCGCAAGCATCATGGTGCTGGATGGCTTGGAAGGGGGGCGGCGGTCCCTGAGATACGCCACCCGACTGCACAGATCCACCACAGTCATGTTCAGACAAATCTGACATGTACTGTCGCGAAACGCTGCCTCCGCATGCTCAAGCCCCAAGCATGAGAGACAACGATCGTGGCCGTCACGAGGATTCATGTACAGCCCACATCCGGACGAAGCACACGGTCGGAATGTCATCCTGAAAAGGACACCACCCGACCTGTGACACGAGAGAACGGCTGCCTTTACAAAGGCACAAGTTCAAGCTCGTGTTGCTCTTTTAGGGAATTCACTCTTTAGATGTAATGCGTGAGTTGGTGAAGCATGCAGGGGAGATGCAACGGCACACTTAAATTAAATTCAGAAATGGATATTAAAGAGGTGGAACTGATGCGAGTCTCTGCTGAGGTACTGTCTGTCCAACCAACTTTGACACACACAGAGGTCCCAGGAAAGGATTGCTTCTCAAGAGCAGATTGCTGCCGGCTTTGAAGCGAAAAGCTCATTTGATTACTGCACTTATATACCCGCGCGGCTGGGCGGTGCGGCAGGTGCAAATAATCTGCATGCCAATTTCATTGGCCTTTTTTAATAGCTTCTCGAAGTGGATTTGTCACCATGGAGCGGTTCCCAATTCGTCGGTCACGACGTGACATTGTAGTGACCGACTGAAAGGGAACCTGATTTCAAATGACTCTCACGATGCTTTAATGTCATCCACCTGTCGGTTCTTATCAAGGGGCAACCTTCCGATCTCTCTGATGAATCCAATACGGAAGTGACTTAAACTGCAATTCATCGGCGGTCCGCTTGAGGCTGGCTCCAAAAGGTAGTCAATTCCCATAGACCTTCATGTTAAAATGCCCAACTTTACAGTAAAAAAAAAAAAATGTTTACAGCCTGGTACAAAAACTGTTTTTGGTCTATTTAGCAAATTTTGCCCTTCATGGGCAAAATTTTTTGTAACTCATCCGTTTAAATTATATTAAGCCTTAAAGTTCTGCATAATTAAGGGCGTGGCCACTTGGGTGAGGTGTGAACTGCCACTGCTGTCACTAGAATCGGATTAGGCAGGCGTGGTTGAGCAACCAGCCACCTGACCTTCACCCATGTCCCGCCTCGTTTTCCGCAAGTGATTTGCGTTGACACGCGACCAAGATGGCGACAGCAGTCAACGCCTACTTTAAGCTTCAAAAACCAAAGGGTGACATCACTGACACTACGTCCATATTTTTTACAGTCTATGGTTCTTATGCATGAAGTCAAACACCTACATCAATTCTTGAAGTACTAAGCACATGATTTAAAGTCCTGATGACATGATCAACATCCCCATGACATCAATCGCAAACAGTCTGTTAACTGCTATCTGCTTGTGGTTTTGATGTGTATGTAGATAAGCTGGTTTTGATCCAAGAGAATCGGATCTGGCCTGAATCTCTGACATACTGTATCTCGATTTAGAGAAGATTCACCACTGGCTGACAGAAGTGCTCAAAGAGGCCACAACTCCAGAGGTTTGGCTGGGGTTATGTCACTCCTGCTCTATGGGCCTTTGGTTCTGGGTGAATGGAGAGGTTGTGTGCTATCACAATTGGGCTCCAGGGAGTGAACCAGCAGTGGACTGTGACAATGAAGTGAAATCTGGAGACCTGCGCTGGGTCAGTCTCCCTCAATCTCACAAACTCAACTTCATTTGCATCACAAAGGATTAAAAAATGAAAGATTCTGATTTTATTAATTCTTTGCAGAAGTTAAGTTTGAGCAACAAAAAACACTTGTTTATGCTGTTGCCGCTGAAACTGTCTGCACAGTTACTTCAATCACGAGGCTGATTCATGTGAATTCATATGCAGTTATATTACTGTAATTATAGACACACTTATTGAACTGCACATAAAGATGTTTTACTTAGAAATGCTTAAGAGGAATGAAGCAGATTCATGATGATAGCTGTTATAATTATCCCATTTCTGTGTTCAAATGATCTGACCTTCTTAATGTCTATGATAAATGATATTTAAACATATTTTTTTTCTTGTATATGTAGTGCTTAAACCACACAGTGTTTGAAGGACTAAGCACTTCTCTCTGTGTATTAGAAAATTTATCAGACTCTACTTAACCATTTTATTTTGTAAACCATTGTGTCACAGGTAGGGGTGGACCCAGATGTAAATAAGGTCACGCCCCTTTCTCCACCTCGAGGAGATTCCCAAAGCCACCCCAATGACCAGACACACAAGGTAAGCATAAATTAAAATATACTTTATTTAATTTACTTAAAAATAATAAATAGGGAAGGGAAACAGGGGAACTTAAAATAACGGCCACTCTAGGCTCTCCTCCTTCGGCTCAATATCTCAGCGTTCACGTTGGCTCTCTTTCTCTCCACAGACGGCTGCTGGAATACAGGGACACAGTGAATCGTTCTCAAGACGTTTGATCACCTCTTCGCTGATTACAGCTTCCAGGTAGGTATGGCTCTCTCCAAAGCTCCATATCTCAGTGTTCACGTTGGCTCTCTTTCTCTCCACAGATGGCTGCTAGGATACAGGGACACAGTGAATCGTTCTCAAGTCGTTTGCTCACCTCTGCGCTGATTACAGCTTCTAGGTAGGTATGACTCTCTTTCTCTCCACAGTTCAGTATCTCCGTGTTCACGTTGGCTCACTTCAATGCAGCGATTTAGCAATGCTTTGTAATGGGACGCCGGGGGCCGAGACCCTCTCGGCGAACTCGTTGATGGACAGAGGGGCGAGGAAGCCACGCCGGCACACCGGGTCGAGCGCTGCCCTTTCCTCGAGACCCGTTGGTCAATCGAAACTGGACCGGGGCGCCCTTTCGTCGAGACCTCGGGCCAGCGGATCACTCCTGCCTCTACTCTGTGATGATGAAAGAACACAGATAAGTTAACAATAATAGGTACAGTACTCACACACACTGCTACTCGCACAGTTCTTCGCCGCCACTCTGTAATTCTGTGGAACTGAAAGCACACTACAGCAGTATTATACAGGGTTTTCTAGCGCCGTTCTTTCCTCTTCACCGTCCCGGGACGAGTGACTGGGAACGGGATTTCGTCAAACAAGACACAGCACTCACACTGCAATACACGGCATTACACAGCACCACTTCAAGTGAAAATTTCCAAAGACTCACCCCACCACGCTCAGTGCACACAATAGACACCCGTCCTCTTCCACGTCGCTCTGGGCGAGAAATAGGGAGATGGTAAATGGCCTAGCGTTTGTTTGCTGTCGTTGCTGTAGCTACTTTCCCACGGAAACCTTCGGCTCACCCACCACGCTGGTCCAGGGGTAGGGCCACTCGATCTCTCTCTTAAGAACACTCAAACAATGAATCAATCCAATATGTATATCGACATTCACTTCAAGGGTTTTGGTTACTCACGATCTCTATCTTTCTTCGTCCTAGGTTGTCTTCATGCCAACAGTAACTCAGGCAGCTAGACAGGGCGCTTTCCAGCCACAAACACCACTTTTCCCACAGATATATACTCACAGTGGTAAGTTTTCCTCTCCTTCCGTTTCTCTCAACAATGTCAGTGTCCGGCTAGTACTTCACCTTTAAGGTCTTCAATGTCCTCATTTCCATCGATCAACACATCAGTGGATAACATCAGCGATTTCGGGGTGCTCCTTTTTAAAAGATCCACGACTTGCCTTCCTTTCACCCTCTGTGACTCTGTCCTCTTTCCGCCCGCTTCAGCGGTCGCCGGATCAACAGAGCTTCGGGCTCTTCAAAAGGTGCGTGTCTTTGTCTGCCATTGGCAAAGGAGCTTCCCCGTGTCACACGCCTCTCGTGTCTGAGTTCCCTGCTTTGTGTTCTTGCAGAGCTACTTATTCATCTCCCTCTCACACAGCCTCCAATCACACTTCACTCGCTTAACTCTTTACACCTGTGGCTCGTGAAGCCCTAACAGCGTCGCCCTGGAAACCAGGAAGTAACAAGGTCCATCTTCATATGCGGCCCGGTGGGGAAACTTCCGGGCGGAACCAAAACTTCCCAAACTTTGGTTCCGCCCTTAAAAGATCGTCACCTTGTGACAATTGCTTAGCAATTCACACACCTTGAGCTACAGGTATGGTGCTCGTGTTATTGCAGCAGATTCGAATACGGCTTGTAACATATTTAAATTCTTTTTTCTTCCTAATTATTTCCACCACAGTTCATTATATCTGTTAGATAAAGAGGCAAAAGGCAATTAATTAAAGGACACCCAATATGCAAAATCTACTTTTACAAGTTGTTTAGATATAAATGTGTGTTGACAGTGTGTGAACACAAGCACCCTATAATGAAAAAAATTCCACCCACTCCTTCTTTTTTAATCCCCATTAAGCCAAAGCAGTCTCATTAGACGTGCTGTTTTGATTTTCTTGTTAATGTGACATCACACTGATAAAGTCCTGGTCACGGACTGACAGTCCTGCATTACCACAGTTTCCACCCTGAAAGAATTGTAAGCTGTCCATTGTATCTTAATAGTGAGATTACTATACTGTACTATTGACTGAATTCACAGAAATCAGATCTATAAAGCACGCACTGTCTCTTTTAGTAAGGAGAAGCTGTAGCTCATTTGCATTTAAAGTTACAGACATCAAATGCATGTTTCATGCTCCTACCTAAATAGGGACATTTTGGACATGTTATAAAAAATGGTCTGTGGGGTATTTTGAGCCAAAACTTTAGGTGTCATTAGGTGTTAATACTCTGTCAAATAGTTTTATAACAATGTCATGAATATTTTTCTTGACCTCAACTACAGTGATACAAATATAATTTGTCATTAAAATGTCATCAAGTGTTAATACTCTGTCAGGGATGTGACTCGAACAAACCCAAGTGCAGACAGTGGTAAGAAACAGATTTTATTTAAACCCACGAGGGGACAAACAACATAACATATACAGACACTAACAAGACTATACTAATAATAAACAATGAACAAGACTAGAAACTGAACACTTAACCGCAGACTGACTTAGCTTTGACAGGATTTCTGGACTATAACTGGAACAACACAAAACGACACCAGACCGAACAAAAAGCACAAGGACTTTTAATGAGTAGAACAGGTGACAAAAATAAAGACAAGGGAGCGGGGTAAAAGTGACGAGACATGGGAAACACGTGGTCCAAAACAAACAATAATGAGACCACGTCTTCCCACACAAAACATTGTACTGTCTGAACCCTGCCCTACTGAACTAGATACTAAACAAGATTCTGGCCAGATCCTGACACTGTCAAATAGTTTTATAACAGCGTCACAAATATTCTTCAGTCCATAATGTTTTTTTAGGTTTCCTCTATGTGTTTAAGAACAAAATCCAATAAAATCCAATTCACCTAAAATTATATGAAAACACTAAAACAGTTGGTTAAGCCATGCTTAATATATTAAATGCTTTTTTTTTTTATTATATGTCAGAACATTTCTGAACCCTCTGTGTGCAAGAACAAGTTCTGTTAGTTGTCAGTTTCCAATATCTTATTTTTTGTTCATTTGAACAAAAACATTTAACAGGTTTGTAACAACATGAGGTTGATTAAATAATGACATAATTTTCATTTTTGGCTGAACTATCCCTTTAACTAAACGTTCTGCAGTATTTTCAGCACAGCCTCTAGGCAATGCCTGAAGCTCTTTTTTTCAAGAATCTTATTGTGAACTCTCTGGCCTAACTTGTTTTCCCCAAGGTCTGTCTCTCATGCAGAAAAAAACTATCCTGTCATTACTGAGGGCTAGCTGTGGCTGTAGTTTTCTCCCCACAAAGCAGTCAACTTCTATGACTTTACCAATTAATCTCATATAACCTATCCCACTCTCACTGTATTCACTTTCCTTTAAACAGATAGCTGCTAAATGTCCAGGTAATGAATGTCTCAGGAACAGAGAAGTCAGTATGAATAATATTTATACCCTTTATATTCAAAGCCTTCGGGAGAATCGTGTGACTCAAGCTCACAATGACAGAAGCAAAGGTGAGGGCCAGCCAACCATGCTGCTGGCAAATCCTTACATCAAGTTGAATGAAACATGTCTGCCAGAATAACATTCTTTATATTTCACAGACGCAACGTGTTTTTCTCATTTCTGAAACGAAATTTTTTATTTTGTCCTTACTCGTCTCAAGGATGCTGTATTTGCTGAAAGTTAAGCATATCAATTTTTATATGTTCTTGCAAAATCAAAATGCCTTACATGCAAAAAATAAGCAGTAAGTTTCTGTATTTCAGACCATGGTACATTTACTGTATAATTACAGTACAACAGTGTTTCAAAGTATACTGGCTTACAGTTATTTTGTTAGTTGTGTCCTATAAATTAAATTACATTGTGCTTACAGTATATCGTTGAACTTATTGTATTGTTGTTGTTATATTTTTTATTGTTTTAGTATTGACTTTAATATTTAATCAGCTAAACTTTTTGAGCGTACAGGTTTATATGGGCTCCCTGGTAATGGTGCCCACTGTTATTGCAAAGTGAGAGAGAAAGATACAGAAAGCTGATAACATTTGTGTACCTGGAAGAAATTTTTTCACTGTTGTAAAGGTCAAAGCCTTCTGGTCCTCATTATCGTGAAAAAGAGGACGAGAGAAAGAAAGTGATGTATAAAGGAATGCAAGTAGTAGGATAATTAGGGGACTTCGTTTTGCCTTCTAGCTACTGATAGAGCTTCATTATCATCAGGACATTAACACACTGACACTGCATTTTAACAAGAATTCACCAGGTGTTTAGTTTTTAAACATCAAAAATGTGCTTAAAAGTGAATTTATTATTTTATTATAACTACATAAAATAGAAATATTTTAAAAATAGCATTTTCAAAATCATTCATTCTAAATTCTGCTGGGTTATTTTTAACACAATGCTAGGTAAATATTGGACAGGACACAGTTTGGGTAATCAAATAAACCTTTGGTGCTGGGTTGTTTCAATGCATTGCTAGGTTGTTTCAAGTCATGGTTAGGTTAACAACAACCTAACATAGGTTTATTTATAAACAGTGGTGGCTTGTGACTTCTTTTCATGTGTGTTGCTTGTCATGTGCCCTCCATAAGTATTGGAACAGAGGCACATTTTGTGTTATTTTAGCTGTTTACCATAATGTATTCCAGTTATAGTCATATTATGACTATTGGCTTACAGTGCATACTCTCAGCTTTATTTTGAGGGTATTCACATCCAAACTGGCTAAAGGATTTAGGAATTAAAGCCGTTTAATATGGAGCTCCCCCTTTTTAAAGGGGTCAAAAGTAATGGGACAGTTGACTTAAAAACTTTTTTATGGACAGGTCCCACTTTTTTATGGTCTGTGTG